>NW_028289170.1:0-99606 GCF_059628265.1 Tinamus guttatus
TCTGTCTTCCTTTTTCTGCTTAAAGATAAAAGCTTCCAGTTAACACCACTTAACATCTAGAATCTCTCATTTGAATCTCACTGAGAGACTGTCCTGAAGAAGGCAGATAGTCTTCGCCCTTCATCAGCATCACTGGGGGAACCTCTGAGCCCCTGCTCTAAGCTCCCTTGAATGCCTGCAGGTTTCCTGGAGAAACATCCACCAACAGAATCACGGAATCACAGAATGGTTGAGGTTGGAAGAGACCTCTAGAGCTCATCTAGTCCAACCCCCCTACTCAAGCAGGGACACCTAGAGCATGTGGCACAGGGTCACATCCGGGCGGGTTTTGAAGATCTCCAGAGAAGGAGACTCCACAGCCTCTCTGGGCAGCCTGTTCCAGGGCTCTGTTACCCTCACAGTGAAGAAGTTCTTCTTCATATGCAGATTAAATTTCCTATGTTTCAACTTGTACCCATTACCCCTCGTCCTGTCACATGTCCTGTATGTCTTTAGGAGTCAGTCTGGATTGATAGCAATTGGGAATGTTGCGGTCACTATCCCTGAAATCTGAATAATAATAACAACAACACCAAAAACTTTTAAAAGCAGAAATACTTGTCTATTATTGATGTCTCTAACTTTCAGCTACACTCTTGAAACGCCCTCTGTTAGCCATAAAAGTCTTGAAGAAAATTGCCGAGAGAAATAATGTTTGTCAGGGGTGCTTGCTTTTTAACGAGCCATGTGGTGTCCTTGGAGCTGAGTCCATGAATTGCAGCTATGGAAAGGAAATTGAACAAAATTGAACAAAATATTGTAGAATTCCAAGTCAGAAGCAAATCCCCAAGTTTTGCAGAGCGTTAATAGTCTCACTGAGAGCCATTAATAACAACAACTCATCAAGGGCTGATTAAAACTTGAACATGTAATGACTGATAATAGGTACAGGAAATACTCAGGGGGCTCTGATGCTGCATGCACCCTTGATGTGTTTTATCAAGGAAAATGGCTGAGCATGGACAGAGAAACTCTGGGAAGTGAGATCTTTTCTCCCATGCATTGCCCAGGGCTCTTCCTGGCATCAGTGTGCAGGTGAGGATGGGCAATGCTGAATGCAGGACAAACACATGGCACCCCTCATGGTCCACAAAAGGGTAATGGGGGCAATAAAGCCCCAGTGTTTCCTAGCAGGCCTTGCTGGCAGAGACAACAGCCATAGCACATAGCCCACAGCACGTAGCATGTGCTTCCTGCAGCATCAGCTTTGGGCTGAGACCTGGTTTCTGTGGCCTTGATTCTGCCTGGAAAACCTCCAGGGTTGGAAATGCACAGCAGAGATGCTCCCATATCCAAGAGTTAATCAAGTGTCTGCTCTGAATTAATTTCATGAGCTCTTTGCAGTGTCAGAACTTGTGCAGGTCTGAGCTTCTTAGTGAGAGGAGCTCTAGGGATAGTTGGCATTGAGTGTCATTGCAGATGGGCAAGGAGATTCTTCAGCTAATCCCCAGCTGCAGCTCCAGAAGGCTGTGGGAGTCCTGGTTGCTCCATCAGGGCAGACAGACACTTGCACATGTCCTGGAGCACCTCTGTCCCTTCAAATGTCCAAAGGTGGGTGTGTGTGTCCAGCTGCCTCCTTCTCTCCATCCCTATCAATTACAGTGGCAGCTTAGACAGGAATCTCCCATGAAGAGAGACATTAAATTTTGTGAAGGGGAAACCTCCTGTGAATTTATGGAGCACAGAGGAAGGAACTGAACCCTGCTCCATCCCAGGAGCTTCTCAGTGGGCATTTGGTGAATAGATTAACTCCCTGTGAAGAGACCAAGGAGCAGGAGTTAATGAACAAGCTTTCTGCTCCTGGGCAGGCATCCTTTCCTCTTATGAGATGAGAGCAGAGGCTTCCCCAGTGGGACATTTCCATCTCATAGATGATCATGCCCTGATGGGACCAACTGCAGTGCTGGACTCCAGGCTCTGAGTCTCTTTCCATGGCTTACGAAGGGACCATTGGTGATCACTTTAGACTACATCGGTGGACATTTCCCAGGAATGACCCTGCTGCCTTTCAGGAACGGTCAGCCCTAGAGTCCCATCTCCAGCTGGGTCCCTGATCCTGAGCTGGGTCTGGCTCCTGGGACTGTGGGAGCCCATGGCAACCTGGCAGGCACTGCAGAGAGACAGCTCTGCCCAGGAGCAGCTCCTCCTAAAGGAGCACCAAGACTCAGGGCACTGCCCGCAGGCACCAGGCTGTGATGAGTCGCTCATAAGTGAAAGACAGTTGGGAATGGGAGGGCGGCTGAGCTCGCTGCAGGCAGAAACCTCCCCAGCCCTTGACACGGTAAGTCTCTGGCTGCAGGGCTACACTGCTGCAGTTCCTGGAGGGATCTTCTGAACCTGGCGCCTTCAGCAGCTGATTGGATTTGTCAGGGTGGCTCTCCCA
Organism: Tinamus guttatus; assembly: GCF_059628265.1. Taxonomy (NCBI): domain Eukaryota; kingdom Metazoa; phylum Chordata; class Aves; order Tinamiformes; family Tinamidae; genus Tinamus; species Tinamus guttatus. The sequence continues at coordinate 2,423 of NW_028289170.1, forward strand.
GCTTCTCCTGTTTGGAGCTGGTCATGCTTTAGAGCAGGGACTCCCAGCCACCCATTCAGAGGGATCACGGCTGCCTTTGCCCACCCCTCTGCCTGCAGACACAGCCAGCATGCCCTCCCCAGCCTCAGCAAGGTTTGTCTCACCTGCTCTTTTGCACCTGCAAACACGGAGGTGCCCTGGGCAGGGTCCTGCCCCTGGCAGGTGTCTACAGGGCAGAGCTGAGCACCCAGCGGGTGCAATGGGGTCTATGAACATGGACAGGGCAGAGACGTGGGGATAGAGAAGCAGCTCCTGCAGGGACGGCTCCAGGCAATGGAATCATGGTGAGAGGAAACTGCCTCCTGCAGCACCCCTTCCCACCAGCACAGCCCTCTGCACTCCAGGCCATGGGGGCCAGGGCAGGAGTTGTCCCAGAGCAGCCAGATGTCCAGGAGAGGAGACACATCTGAGTGCCCCTCTGTCCCTGCCAGGCCCTGCCTCCCTCGGCACAGCTATCATGGTGTTACTCCATGATCCCGCCTGCCCACGCTGCCCTTCTCCTTCCCTTGGACTCTGTGGGCAGGGGGTTTCTGATGCAGGTCAGACAGTGGCCCTGTGGGTCCTGCCATGCAGATGGTGCCCAAGTGCCCTCTAAGCTGTGGGGCTCAGGGCAGAGTGGTTGGAGGAGCTTGGAATGAGCCACCTCTCTCATCAGGACACCCCATTCTTAGGACATCCTGCCATCTCCCTGGGTGCCCGTCTGGGCTGCAAGCTGCCCTCCGGAAGAGCTCAGCTCCCCTGTTACAGCAGGTGCTGTCTGGGTGCCCCAGGGAGAAGCCTCCTGGAATCTGAGGTCACAGAATCGCTGCAAGGAGGTGGATGTGGGCAGCTGGCAGGAGCCCAAAGTGTTGCTGGCTCCAAGGGGAGAGCGGAAACCTCCCTGAAATCCCCTCCAAAAGAGTGCTGGTGGACATGATGTAAAGGAATCCTCTGCTCTCCATGGGGTCATTTAATTGAGGGGTAACACGAGTGCAAGCACCCTACACATCCAAGGTGAGAGCACAGGGCAATTGAGACCAAGGCAGATGGAGAGGCCAGCGCTGCTCCCTCATCATCAAGGGCAAGAGCTGAAGCCATAGAGCTCAAGGATGGTCCTGCTAAAATCGGGGGGAGGCAATGAGTGTGTGTTTGGGCACGGGTATGGGAAAGTTTTGCTCAGAGAAGTTTCCTCTAACTTGTCCATGTCTTTTCTTCCTCACATATTGCCCCTATGCTGCAAAGGAACAAATGTCCAACAGGAGCTCCCTCAGTGAGTTCCTCCTCCTGCCATGCTCAGACACACGGGAGCTGCAGCTCTGGCACTTCTCGCTCTTCCTGGCCATCTACCTGGCTGCCCTCCTCACCAACGGCCTCATCATCACAGCCGTAGCCTGCGACCACCGTCTCCACACCCCCATGTACTTCTTCCTTCTCAACCTCTCCCTCCTCGACCTGGGCTCCATATCCACCACTGTCCCCAAATCCATGGCCAATTCCCTGTGGAACACCAGGGACATTTCCTACTTGGGATATGCTGCCCAGATCCTTATGTTTGTCTTTTTCATGTCAGCAGAGTTTTCTCTCCTCACAGTCATGGCCTATGACCGCTACGTTGCCATCTGCAGACCCCTCCACTATGGGACCCTCCTGGGCAGCAGAGCTTGTGTCAGAATGGCAGCAGCTGCCTGGACCAGTGGCTTTCTCAATGCTCTCCTGCAAACTGGGAACACATTTTCCCTACCCCTCTGCCAAGGCAATGAGGTGGAGCAGTTCTTCTGTGAGATCCCCCAGATCCTCAAGCTCTCCTGCTCACACTCCTATCTCAGAGAAGTTGGAGTTATTGTGGTTAGTCTTTGTTTAGCGTTTGGGTGTTTCATTTTCATTGTGGTGTCCTACATGCAGATCTTTGCTGCTGTGCTGCCTTTCCATGTGCCTCCCACACCTGGTCGTGGTCTCCCTTTTTGTCACTACTTCATTTTTTGCCTATCTATCTGAAGCCCCATCCCTCTCCTCACCAGTTCTGAATCTGGTGCTGGCTCTTCTGTACTCGGTGGTGCCTCCAGCCCTGAACCCCCTCATCTACAGCATGAGGAACAAGGAGCTCAAGGCTGCACGGAGGAAATTGTTTCAGTGGGTTCAACGCTAGCACCAATAACCAACCATGCGCATCTACTCATCCCCAGAGTAACTGACATTAAGAATCTGTGTTCTGTGCTTTTCCTTCCTTCCTTCCTTCCTTCCTTCCTTCCTTCCTTCCTTCCTTCCTTCCTTCCTTCCTTCCTTCCTTCCTTCCGTCCTTCCTTCCTTCCTTCCTTCCTTCCTTCCTTCCTTCCTTCCTTCCTTCCTTCCTTCCTTCCTTCCTTCCTTCCTTCCTTCCTTCCTTCCTTCCTTCACCTAGAGGAATCTATGTAACAAAGAGGAGAAAAAGGGAAGCAGAAATCTGAAGAAAGGAAAAAGACAGATAAGGAGGTGTGGGATGTCCTCCAGTACCTTCCCCCATCTTATCACCAAAATCCATGAGGAGCCACAGATCCTGTCCCCTCTGCACCACCTGCTTCTAGTGACAGTGAAGAGGAGGTGGAATGGGACATTTTGTCCCTTTCAAAACAAGAAAAGGAAGCCAGTAGTACAAGGTGCCAAAAGCCCCAAAGCCAAATAGCAGGTTCCACTGCGAGGCCAGGATCGGCGGGGGCATGGTTTGGATTTGGATTTGTAATCGTGCCATTGACCACCCAAGACAGAAGGGGATTAAAGAAAGAACTACCCCCTTATTTAGATGATCCTATAGGAATTGGGGAAATGAAAACTGAATATCTTAGAAATGCAGATTATACTTGGCAGGTTTGGGATTTTCTTTTAGGAATCCTTTTTGGATCCCAGGAAAGAGGATAATCTTGCAAAAAGCTTGTCAATTATGGGAGGATGAGCACACACAGGCAGGCCAAAATGCAGTTTAGCCTGCCCTCAGCAGAGAGGAAGGACATTGGAGGAGGGAATGCCCACAGAGGCCAAGATATGGGTTGGTAGAGGCAGTAGATTCAGAGGCACTCATTTTACAGGAAAGGTCCTTCAAGGTGTCATGACTGCCCTGGGGATTCAATGGGACTTGCACACCCCTTGGCATCCCCAGAGCTCGGATAGAGTGGAAAGGATGAATGGGAACATTAAAAAGCATCTTTTGAAATTGGTGTTAGAAACTAAGATGCCGTGGACACGACTTCTACCATTAGCTTTAGCAAGAATAAGAGCAAAACCAAGGGGAGACATTCAGCTGTCCCCCTTTGAAATAATGTTTGGGATTCCCTATCCTGCTAACACCCAACCTGGAAAGGAGGTAGAGATAAGTGATATATATTTAAAACAATATGTGATCAGAATACTTTCTCTTGTGAAGTCTCTCCAACAGAAGGCCAGCTCGCACAGACCTTCCCCTTGGATTTTGCAGTCCATGATATCCAACCAGGGGATTGAGTCTTGGTCAAAGCATGGAAAGAAGCACTGCTGCTGGCAAAGTGACGTGGACCTTATCAGGTATTACTAACCACAGAAACATCAATCAAGACAGCTGAGCATGGATGGACTCATCATACCAGAGTTAAGATTTCCAGGAGCCCAGAAATCTGGACTTCTTGGTTAAAGGAAGAGGATGGAAAGCCCCGGCTAACTCACCATAGATCTGTACCGCTGGCTGGGAGTGGGTCCGCAGAATAAATGCTGGGTTGCTGGGTCTGTGGGAGTCCAGGAGTATATGAAGACTACCCATGGGTACTAGACCTATCGAACATAAATTGTTAGTTAGTTCTAGCAGTGCTTAGAAATTGTTTACTTTGTACTTAATTATGTCACCCATTTGCATAGCCCAAAATGGTTAAAGTTTTTTTTTTTTTCTTCTTCTTCTTCTTTAACAACCTAAGGGCAAAACCTTGGTAATCACCAGCTTGCGCGGTTCATACAGCAGAACTAGAGGGTTTTTAGTTGCTTAGATTGGCTGTGTGTTGATAAATAAACCCCTCCTTTAAATGTTGCTCCTTGTTTGGAAGTTTGTCAGGAGTGGTGGAACCTGGTGGCCCTATGGAGGTGCTGAAGTTTTTTCCCTGGCTCTGTTTTGAAGCTGAGCAGGTTTTCATGCATCCAGACAACATGTCTATGTGTGTATATGTGTATATACCTCTAGATCAAACAGAGATGCACTCTGGGTCCCTGTGCTCTGGCCTTGGACACTCAGCTTTGGACAGCTCAGACCCCGAGTCTCCACAGTTCTGGGTAGAATTTGAATTTCCTTCTTTTCTTAGGAACCTTCTTCAAGACACTAGTTCAATGAAGACAATTCAATGTCAGCTGGAGAAATGATTCCACTGCCTTCAGATGTGTCATCGTCCTCAGATGTGCTTCCATCCTTTTCATTAGACAGGGAATTTAACTTTTCCAGGAAATATATTCCTATGTTTCCTATGTCTGGTCAATTAATACCTTTAAAAAGGAAGTGTAATAGCATATACAGTGAATGGTGCTGTGCTACATCTGCAGCTAAAACTCTACAAAGGAACCATGATTACATTAACTTTCATGTCAGCACCCTAGAAGTGCAATGACCTTGACTTTTCCAGAGAAGATCTTCTGCTCTTATAAAAATCCTACCTCTTTCCCGACCTGTCTTGGGATCCCTCTTTCTATTGATTGCTGAGATCTTATCTGCACGCTTGCACATTTGCAGTGATAAACTACTCTTGACAAACTAATGCAGAGCTTCTTTTCTCCCTTCTCTCCCCATCCTCTTTCTTTGTGGACGCAATCCCCAGACCTGACAGCAGATGAGGACAAAAGCAATGAGGAAGCGGAAGAAGGTGAGTAACAGCAACCCCAAAGGATCTCCAGAATCTCCGTTGAGGCTGGCTTCTAGATGAGGGTCGCACTTGGTCAACCCTTGCCCTTCTATTGCACTTAGCCCCCAAAGTTTGGAATTCACTGGCCGAAGTCAGCTGAAGCTGTTGTAAGAATAGATTGTTAAATGAAACGTGGGAGTTTGGCAGGTTTCACTGATTTTCAATCGTTTCACTTGGAACGAAATTACAGAGCTGAGTAAATTTTTGTTACAATGCAAAAACTGAAAGGGAAGGATATTAAAAGTGAATGTATTATAAGAACCTTCCTATGTAAATAAATACTATTAAGATGAATTTTATAGCAGTGGAATAAGAACTTCATTCATAACACAAATATTCCCACAAGTATTCTCCAAGGGTGGTGGAAATTTCATCTTTAGAAAATGTGAAGCTGCACTGAAATGCCACCACATACATCTTACACCATGCTTCCTGAATTGCTTTTTAGCGATTTTTGAATGGACAAACTGTTTACAGACTTACTAGGACTTGGGTATTTACTTCAAAACTTACCAAAAATTGTGACTGGGGATTAAAGAGGCAAACAGACTGCCCGATGCCTCTCATCACATAGGCACAACCAAGCTGTCTGTCCTTTCAGCCTTCGTTCCTAAGTTAAGTTTCTGATCATGGGGGGGGGGCGGGGGGGAAAAGTTTGGAAAGCTCAGTTAAGTTTTAGCCTATAAAATGCACTGTAGAATGCCTCCGTGTGTTTGTCAGTGTGATGTGACTCAAACTTTGATTCCTCATGACCTGTATTTTTTTCTTAAAATCTCCTCACTTTACAAAGAATGTCCTGTATTGTGTAGTTTAATCAGCTGTGAAAGGCAAATGTAGCATGTAAGCATTTTCTTAAGTCGACTTAAAGCCCATTTTAGAATATTCACTGATTAAAAGCCACTTCCAGAGTTACCTTTTTAGGGTTTTGAAGCCTTCTAATTTCTAAACCACATTTCCTGCTGGCTGCTTTCTGTGTATATGTTGCTGTGCCTGCATTGCACGTCATCTTAAGTAGTCTTGTGCCCCTGGAGGAGGTGCTGTTGAAGCACACAGCAATCCTTATTGCCTCCTTTTGCTGGTAACTGGAATTCTTCGTTTGGGATGCTGAACACTTCCTTTTGTGAGCAGGCTAGAAAGTTGCCTTCATAGCTTCCTGCTTAGGTCCAAATTCCTTTTTTTCAAGTAGAGCAGAAAAAATGGATCTTTTGTGTATATGCAGTGCCTTGATAAAGTTTCTATACAGGCACAAAGTACGTGCATGTCAGGTGCTCTGCATATTTGTGACTGATTTTCTTGGTTCTTTTAAGCAGGGAAACTTGATGTATGCTTCCAAGAAGAATGAAGCTGCTGAAAAAGCTTATGCAACTCAGGTGATAGGTTAATTCTGGCTTTAAATTATCTTTACTGCTCACAGAAGTGAGCTAACTACTGGATAATTTCCATATGTGCATAATTCTCTATTGCCATCGGGGTTACAAGCCAGAGGGATGGATGTCAGGGCTGGGCTGGGCTGGGCTGAGCTCAGGACAGATGCTCAGAAAAATAAAGGAACACATTCACAACATGCTCACAACCAAACACAAATAAAAGGCAACAGATGCCACAGACAGGTGGGAAGTCAAGTAAACGGGCAGTATTATTCAGCATGGGAAACAGTGCTCTTGCTACAGCAATAGTGGGGCAGTTTTCCTGGTTTTGTGCAGCACAGCAAGGATTTTCAGGAAGGGAGATGTGCATGAGAGCTCCTCTGAAGTGTATCCTCCTGCTGTAGTTACAGAATCATCATCATCGTCAGAAGCAGCTGATGTTCGTGATGCTGAGGAAGGTGAGGATCCTCGGAAGCGTTCCGGCCTCAGGCAGAGGAAAACTGTCATATGCTACCAAGCTCCTTTGGAAAGTAGGTTATGTGCACAGGTACTCTCCAGGGCTAAATTATTGCATATAAATGAGATACAATTTCTTGAATATATTTATATACACACACACACTCAGTTTTGATTTAAATTTCTTCTGCAAGTGCATTTTGCAGCATTTATTGCATGCATGTAACCTGTGTACATTGCATTTCTTTGCCACTTCAGTTGCTCACTGCCATTTCTGTCAATGTCCCATTACAAATGGGCTGCTAAAGGGTCACTTCAGAAGGTCTACTTTTTCTAAATCTGTTTCTACTTGTAGTTTAGTTTATAATGACTTTTTTCTTTCATTGCACTGTTTTACCAAAAACTTAACCTTTAAGTTTTGTTATTTCCATATCCAAACTTACTGATTTTAATTTAAAGATCTCCACTGAGAAGTATAAAAAGATATATGTACATATCCTCCAAAGAAAAGTCATAAACCCAACATGGTACTCTTACCCTCTTGTCACTTTGTATCCTGAAAAAACCTACTGTGTGTGTTTCCCTTGTACCATACATTGAGAAAAGACACTTGAAACTGCTTTCTGGAGTTATAAACAGGTGAAACATCACTTTCTGCCATTTTATTTCATTTTATAGAATCATCATCGTCAGAAGAAGCTGAGGTTTGTGATGCTGAGGGAGGTGAGGATCCTCGGAAGTGTCACGAATTCAGGCAGAGGAAAACTGTCGTATGCTACGAAGTTCCTTTGGAAAGCAGCTTATAAGCACTGTAGAGTAATTGATGGGCCAATGGTCTTCAGCCAAAGGCTGAAGGGTTGGTATAAAAACCCAACCAGGGTTGGGTATTCATATAACCTTCACACATCTTAACCCACCAATCCTGGAGCGTCAGCATCCCAGTGACCAATCCTGGATCTCCTCTGCTTCACCAGCAGTTCCTCAGTCCTAGTTTTGCAATCTTCAACAGGTTCCCTTCATGAACCTTTTATCCTATATATTCCCACACCCAAAGTCTTATGTGAATTCTATGCCCCTGTCCCTTCAAGGTCCTGCTGTGTTCCTAATGTCCTGCGTTCTTCATGCCACGCATGTCCTCAGTTCTCTATGTTTCCCTCCCCTGCCCTCTGTATCCCTAATCCCACATGCCCCCTGTGTCCCTGATCCCATCTGTGCCCAATCTCCCATGTGTCCCTCATGCCCCAGGTGTCCACCCAATACCCCGTGGCCCCCAATGCCTTGTGTCCCCCCGCGTCCCTGCACTGTCCCCGACCAAGGTGACGCACCTGCAGCACGAGGAGGCAGCGCAGACCGCCTGGCCACTCGGCACGGCGGGTGCCCAGCAGCAGCCGCCGCAGGAAACAAGGCAACAGGGGGCTGTGCCCCCCTGTGCACCCACCACCACCACCTCCACCGCCTGGAGCACCTCTGTCCTGCGCTGGCAGCTCTGGGACAACGAGGGCACCACTCAGGACACGCAGGGGACGCTTGGGGTCCCCTTTGGGCCCAGAGCAGGGTCACGGGGGAACCCAGCGTTTCTCATGTGGGTTGGGAATGGGCACCCAAAGTGGCTCCCACAGTGTGCGGGGGGGTACCAGGTTGGGGGGGACCCACTGGGCATCCCATGGAGCGTTGGGGCATGTTGGGGTGGGTGGGGTCACCCAATGGGGTCATGGGGATCATGGGCACCCAAAACATGGCACAGGGGGGACCTGGGGACCAGGAGCACCCCAACGATGACATGGAGGGGACATGGGCAACAAGGGCACCCCAGGCCTGGCACAGAGGAGACATGGAAACTACTGAGGGTGACTGGAGTAATCCTGGGGACCCAGCAGTGACACTCACTAGTGCTGGATGCAGGTGAGGATGTCCGAGAGCTCGGCCTGCAGCTTGACAGCAGCCACCAGTGGCTTCTTCTGCTCCTGCAGCAGGTCCCCAACAAGCTGGGGACAGACAGGGGTGGTTGTGCAGTGGGGTCAGCATGTGCCCAGCAGGGTCCCCGTGTCCCCCTGCTCCCAGCAGGACCTGGGGGTGCCCCGACGCTCACCTGGCCCTGCCGCTTGGCCGTCTCTACCACAACGATGCTCTCGGGAAGGTCTGTCTCACACCCAGAGCAGCTTGAGCTGCTCAGGGAGCACCTGGCGGGAGCCCTGTGGGGGCCCCAACATGCTCAGCAACCGTGGGGGCACCCAGGGGGACGAGGACAACCAGGAAGCCAGTGCTGGTGGCCCCCAGGGGGTCCCCACACTGTGCCCACACTGGTGTCACCACCCCACGGACCACCATAGTGCCCACAGAAGGGACGGGGGAAACTCTGCCTGTCCTTGTCTTATCACTGCCCCAATGCCCCCATCCCTGCTGTGACGTCCTGCATCCCTGGGGTGTCCCCTTCCTCTGGCAGGCCCCTCAATGTCCTATGTGTCCTTAATATCCTGTGTCCCTTACGCGTCATATGTCCACCCAGTGCTCCATATGCCCCCTGATGTCCTCTGTGACCCTTCAGTGGTGTGCTCTGGTACTCCATGTGACTGCAGTGCCCCATGTCTCCCCAAAGACTTCTTTGCACTCAATGCCCTGCGTGTTCCCTGATCTCCTGTAACCCCTCTGATTCCCCATGTTTCTCCAATGCCCCATGTGTCCCCAAAGTCTTGTGTGCCTTCTATGCACTTGTCCCTTCAAGGTCCTGCTGTGTTCCTAATGTCCTGCGTTCTTCATGCCACGCATGTCCTTGGTTCTCTATGTTTCCCTCCCCTGCCCTCTGTATCCCTAATCCCACATGCCCCCTGTGTCCCTGATACCATCTGTGCCCAATCTCCCATGTGTCCCTCATGCCCCAGGTGTCCACCCAATACCCCGTGGCCCCCAATGCCTTGTGTCCCCCCGCGTCCCTGCACTGTCCCCGACCAAGGTGACGCACCTGCAGCACGAGGAGGCAGCGCAGACCGCCTGGCCACTCGGCACGGCGGGTGCCCAGCAGCAGCCGCCGCAGGAAACAAGGCAACAGGGGGCTGTACCCCCCTGTGCACCCACCACCACCACCTCCACCGCCTGGAGCACCTCTGTCCTGCGCTGGCAGCTCTGGGACAACGAGGGCACCACTCAGGACACGCAGGGGACGCTTGGGGTCCCCTTTGGGCCCAGAGCAGGGTCACGGGGGAACCCAGCGTTTCTCATGTGGGTTGGGAATGGGCACCCAAAGTGGCTCCCACAGTGTGCGGGGGGGTACCAGGTTGGGGGGGACCCACTGGGCATCCCATGGAGCGTTGGGGCATGTTGGGGTGGGTGGGGTCACCCAATGGGGTCATGGGGATCATGGGCACCCAAAACATGGCACAGGGGGGACCTGGGGACCAGGAGCACCCCAACGATGACATGGAGGGGACATGGGCAACAAGGGCACCCCAGGCCTGGCACAGAGGAGACATGGAAACTACTGAGGGTGACTGGAGTAATCCTGGGGACCCAGCAGTGACACTCACTAGTGCTGGATGCAGGTGAGGATGTCCGAGAGCTCGGCCTGCAGCTTGACAGCAGCCACCAGTGGCTTCTTCTGCTCCTGCAGCAGGTCCCCAACAAGCTGGGGACAGACAGGGGTGGTTGTGCAGTGGGGTCAGCATGTGCCCAGCAGGGTCCCCGTGTCCCCCTGCTCCCAGCAGGACCTGGGGGTGCCCCGACGCTCACCTGGCCCTGCCGCTTGGCCGTCTCTACCACAACGATGCTCTCGGGAAGGTCTGTCTCACACCCAGAGCAGCTTGAGCTGCTCAGGGAGCACCTGGCGGGAGCCCTGTGGGGGCCCCAACATGCTCAGCAACCGTGGGGGCACCCAGGGGGACGAGGACAACCAGGAAGCCAGTGCTGGTGGCCCCCAGGGGGTCCCCACACTGTGCCCACACTGGTGTCACCACCCCACGGACCACCATAGTGCCCACAGAAGGGACGGGGGAAACTCTGCCTGTCCTTGTCTTATCACTGCCCCAATGCCCCCATCCCTGCTGTGACGTCCTGCATCCCTGGGGTGTCCCCTTCCTCTGGCAGGCCCCTCAATGTCCTATGTGTCCTTAATATCCTGTGTCCCTTACGCGTCATATGTCCACCCAGTGCTCCATATGCCCCCTGATGTCCTCTGTGACCCTTCAGTGGTGTGCTCTGGTACTCCATGTGACTGCAGTGCCCCATGTCTCCCCAAAGACTTCTTTGCACTCAATGCCCTGCGTGTTCCCTGATCTCCTGTAACCCCTCTGATTCCCCATGTTTCTCCAATGCCCCATGTGTCCCCAAAGTCTTGTGTGCCTTCTATGCACTTGTCCCTTCAAGGTCCTGCTGTGTTCCTAATGTCCTGCGTTCTTCATGCCACGCATGTCCTTGGTTCTCTATGTTTCCCTCCCCTGCCCTCTGTATCCCTAATCCCACATGCCCCCTGTGTCCCTGATACCATCTGTGCCCAATCTCCCATGTGTCCCTCATGCCCCAGGTGTCCACCCAATATCCCGTGGCCCCCAATGCCTTGTGTCCCCCCGCGTCCCTGCACTGTCCCTGACCAAGGTGACGCACCTGCAGCACGAGGAGGCAGCGCAGACCGCCCGGCCACTCGGCACGGCGGGTGCCCAGCAGCAGCCGCCGCAGGAAACAAGGCAACAGGGGGCTGTGCCCCCCCGTGCACCCACCACCACCACCTCCACCGCCTGGAGCACCTCTGTCCTGCGCTGGCAGCTCTGGGGCAACGAGGGCACCACTCAGGACATGCAGGGGCCTGAGATGACCCCTGTCCTGAGATGCAAAATCTCCCCAACTCCACAGATCCCTTCTTGCTTCCTCGACAGGGACCCCCAAGCCCTCTTGGGAACCCGGTTTCCTCCCTTTCTCCTGCACTCCAAAATCCCTCATCCACTCGGGGACCCCAAATCCCACTTTCGGGGCCCCAAATTCCTCCTGCAACCCCAATGTCCCCACACCTCAGGAGCCAAGGACCCCAACTCAACCCATTTCCCCCCCTCTACCCCAAACCCCAGCCTCGGTTGCCTGGCACCCTCCACCCCAGCTTGCCCCTTACCTGGCTGATGTCAGCTCCTCTTGGCTGCTTTTCACTTGAGTCTTCAACTTTTTGGGGATTCCTCCAGAATCCATGAGCTTTTTATGGTCCTCCTCCTGCAGCCTGTGCAGGGAAAGGTCATTGGGGGGGTTAGGGCAGTCAGTTGGGGCACCCCAATATGGGGGGGAAATTACGCATCCCCATTTGGGGAGAAAAGGGAGCTGGGGGCACCCAAACCTGGGGTGGTGAGTCCAGAAAACCCCAATATTATGGGTGAAATTCTCTAGGGCACCCCAATATTGTTTGTTTGTTTGTTTTGAGGGAGAAATATTGGGTAGGGTCTCAAAAAACTAGGAGCCCAATATGTGGGGGGGGGGGAATTTGGGGCACCCACATACTTGGCAAAAGGGTCAGGGCACCCCAACTTTTGAGTGAAGGCAGCTGGGAGGATCCCCAATACTGGGGGATTCCAGGGAACCCCAATACTGGCAGCCAGGGTTGCTTTGGGCACCCCAATGTTGGGGGGATCTGCGGCACCCCAGTATTTTGGGTGAAGGGAGCTGTGGGCACCTGCACTACAGGGAGGGGTCTGGGAGATGTCGGGGGCACCTCAGTATTGGCCGTGCAAGTAGCTGCGGCCCAACAATACCTGGGCTGAAGGGAGTCTGGGACACCCCCAATACTGGGGAGGGCTCTGGGACACCCCAATATCCAGTGTAAATGGAGCAGGGGGCAGATCCATATTAGGAGGAGCCTGGCAGAAGTTGGGGACACCCTAACACTAGGGGTGTACAGAGTGGGGGGGATCACCAATGCTGGGGGGGTCTGTGGCACCCCACAACTGAGGGGAAAGGGACCTGGGGGCACCCTCAAAAGTGGAGGGCTCTGCGGTAACCCAGGACAGGGGTGAAAAGAGTTGAGGGAACCACCAGGACTGGGGGGGTCTGGCAACAATATGGGGGTCTCTGGGGACTCCTAATATTAGGGATGAAGGTTTCTGGTGGCATCCTATTACAGAGGTGGCCCAGGGTAGCCCAAAATTGTGGATGAAGGGATTTGGGAGCAACCCAAACCTGAGTGGGAAGTGGGGCAATTCCCTCCCATATCAGGAGATGGAACCTGGGGAACTCCATTATGGGAGGGTCTCACCCTTCTATTGGGTTAAAGGGAGCTGGGGGAACCCCGATACTGGGGGAGTCTGAGCTACCCCAATATGGGAGGAAGGCATTAGAGGGCAGCCCAGCACTTAGAAGATCCTGGGGCACCCCAGTACTGGGGGGAGGCAGATGGGAGGCACCTCAATAGTGAGGGGAGTCTGGGGTACCCCAGAATGTTGGATAAAGGGGAACCTCATATTGGGGGGGAGATGAGCATCCCAATATCCATATTAAAAGGTGCTGGGGGGTCCTAGGGCACCCAATATTAGATGTGAAGGGATTGGGGCACCTCAGTATTGGGGGTGAAGGGATTTGGGGGCACTGCAATCCTGGGGAGGAAATGGGACACCCCAATATTGGCTGAAAATGTAGCTTGGGGCACCCCAATCCTGGGCAGGGTCTGGGAAAGGTTGGGGAGAACAAAACACTGTGGGGGTGAGGTGGATTCACCCCAATACCAGGGGTGTCTGGGAGAGGTTGGGGACACCTCAGTATTGGGAGTAGAGGGAGCTGGGGGGTGTTTGGGACCATCTGCAGAGCCCCATTTTCCACAGGGAGCCTGGGGGCCCAGGGACACCCATGGGTGCCTGGGGGGACACCCTACCTCACCCCACACTTTGAAGTGTCTCAGCAAGGCCAACAATTTCTGATTGATGTTGGGCTGCTCTTGCGGAGAGCGGGTAGGTCAGGGCAGAGGCAGGGGCACCCTGGGGACCCAGCACCGCTGGGGACATCCTGGGGACAACTCTAGGACCTGGCACCCTGGCACGTGGGGGAGCATCCTGGGTGCTGCCCCCAGCTCCTCCTGCAGCACCCACAACACCCAAGGCTGCAGCAGGACCCTCCGGGCACCCTGTCACCTCCACCCTGGAGAGGCACCTGCTCACCTGGGTCCAAGCAGAGCCTGGGAGCATCCTCCTCCTCTTCGTCACTTTCTGCAGCTCCTCTTTCTTGTAGAAAAGGTCCTGGGGGACAGTGTGACAGGGTGGCACCATCGGGGGCACCTGTGGGTGCCGTGCAGGCAGTGGGACACCCGTCAAGCACCCACCTGCCGTGCAGAGCATCGTCGCTGCCCTCCTGCTCCAAGTAGATGCTCTCCTCCTCTGAACAGTTGTCCATGTCAGCAGAGTCATCTGGGGGCACCCATGGGTGAGCACCTGGCTGGGCTGCCCACCCGGGGGATGCTCCCGTGCCCCTTTTCAGCGGGTGCTGCCCTTGCTGGGGGAGCTGCCCCGTGCCCTTGGCCATCCCCATTCCTTGCTCTTCCCCTCTGACTCCAGCGGAGTCAGCGGGGACTCGGGGCACCCGTGGGTGCCTCAGGGGCCTCACCTGGCATCCTGCTCTTGTCCTTGTGGTCCATGCGCCGCTTGAGACTTCATCCGAATCTCGGTGTGGGGCACTGCCACGTTCTGCGCGAGCACCTGCAAACCTTGGGCGCTGGGCACCCAGGAGCTCCACACTCGCCTCCGGCCTCCCGCATGCACCACGGACCTGGGTGTCTGCGAGCTCGCTGCTCACTCTGGACACCCGCAGGCACCTGAGGACCCCGGCATCGGGATGCCCCCCAGCAGGTGCCCACACACACCCGAGGGCCCAGGCGTCCGGGCGCCCGCATGAACCCAAGGGCCCAGGCTTGCAGGTACTGGCCTGCAGGCACACTGGGGACAGGCACCCGCACGCACCCAGGTGTCCCAGCACCCGCACGCACCCCAGGCACCGGGGCACCAGCCTGAGGACACCCGAGGGGCGCACGCGCTGGGGCAGCCGGCAGGCACCCGCCGGCACCTGGGTACCCAGGGGTGCAGGGCACTCGGGACACACGGCCCCGCAGGGACAATGTGGGCACCCCTGCCCTGAAGGCTGCAGGGGCTCGGGCACGAGCTCTGGACATCCAGGCTGCACGGGGGAGGCTGCTGTGGGTGAAGGGGCCAGGGGAAGGGCGGCTGGAGGGTCCCGGGCGCCTGTGGCAGGAGGGATCGGGGGCTGTTGCGGGGAGCGAGGGGCGCTGGGGGCAGGAGCTGTGCGGGTGAAGGGTGCTGGGGTGAGGGCCAGGCGGGGAAGGGTCCTGGGCACCGGAGTCTGTGGGTGAAGGGGGCTGGGGGCAGCTCAAGGGGGAGGGGTCCTGGACGGGGGCTGGGAGGGAAGTGTCCTGGGGGTGGGGGGTCCTGGCAACAGGGCCCTGCGGCTGCTGGGGGGAGGATCAGGCTGGGGAAAGGGAACCCAAGGGTCAACGGTCCTGGGGGTGGGGGCACAAGGGGGAAGGCTCTTAGGGCCTATGGATCAACTGTGCTGGGGGGGGACCACAGGGGATGGGCACTGAGGACAAGGACGCCCAGGGGAACCGTTCTGCAGGTGGGAGCCCATGGGTGGTGGCTCCGGGAGGGGAGGAACTGAGCAGATGGGGACCCCCTGGCTGAAGTGTTCAGGGGGTCGGGGCCCTATGGAAGAAAGGTCCGGGGAGCCGGGACCCACGGGGAAAGTGCTCGGGAGGTGGGGGCCCATGGGGGAAGGGGCCGCGAGGTTGGGGCCCATGGGGGAAGGGTCCAGGGAAGCGGGGCCCGCGGATAAAGGGTCCAGGGAAACAGGGCCCATGGGTAAAGGGTCTAGGGAAGCGGGGCCCAGGAATAAATGGTCCAGGGAGGCAGGGCCCACGGATAAAGGGTCCAGGGAAGCGCGGTCCATGGGTAAAGGGTCTAGGGAAGCGGGGTCCACGGGTAAAGGGTCTAGGGAAGTGGGGTCCACGGGCAAAGTGTTCGGGATGTGAAGGTCCATGAGTGAAGGGCCCAGGGTAGGGGGACCTACGGATGAAGGACCCAGGGGATGGGGGCCCATGGATGAAGTGTTCAGGGCCTGGGGCCCTATGAATAAAAGGTGGAGGGGCCTGGGGTCTTCGTGTGCTGTATCCACGAGGTTGGGGCCCATGGGGGAAGGGTCCAGAGGTTTGGGCCCTTTGGAAGGGCTCAGAGAACCGGGGCCCAGGGGTGAAGGCTTCAGGAGGCGGGGGTCTACAAATGAAGGGTTCAGGGAATCGAGATCCAGAGGTGAAGGCTTCAGGACGCGGGGGTCTACGAATGAAGGGTTCAGGGACCCGGGACCCAGGGGTGAAGGCTTCAGGACGCGGGAGTCTACGAATGAAGGGTTCAGGGAACCGGGACCCAGGGGTGACGGGCTCCATAGGTGGGGGTCGATGGATAAAGGGACGTGGAGGTGGGAGCCCATGGGGGAAGGGTCCAGGTGATGGGGCCCTATGGGAGAAGCGTGCAGGGGATCGGGGCCCATGGGGAAAGGGCTCAGGAGGTGGGGGTTGATGGGGGAAGGGGCCGGGAGGTGGAGGCCCACGGGTGAAGGGTTCAGGGGAGGGGACCCTTCCGAGGACGGGTGCAGGGAAGAAGGGTCCAGGGACGACGTGTTCAAGAGTTGGGGGTCTACGAATGAAGGGGTCAGGGAACCAGGGACCACGGGTCATGGGTTCAGGGAAACGGGGCCCACAGGGGAAGTATTTGGGAGGTGGGGGCCCACGGGGTAAGGGGGCTAATGGGGGGGGACCCTTAGTGATGGGTACGGGAGTTTTGCGCCCGTGAGAATTGGGTCCTGCAGGTTGGGGAATACAAGTTGTGGGGTCTGGGGTCTGGGGTCCACGGGGGATCGTTACTGGGGGTGGGGGCCCACGGGTGAAGGGGCCAGGGCAGGGGGCACTACGGAAGGAGGACCCAGGGAAGCAGGACCCACGGGAGAATGGTTTGACAGTTGGGAGCCCATGGGGAAAGGGGCCGGGAGGTGGGGGTCCAGAAATGAAGGGTCGAGGGGAACAGGGTCTTTGGGCAAAGCATCCTGCAGGTTGGGGCCTTTGGGTGAAGGGTTCAGGGGAGGGGACCCTTCCGAGGACGGGTGCAGGGAAGAAGGGTCCAGGGACGACGTGTTCGAGAGTTGGGGGTCTATGAATGAAGGGGCCAGGGAACCAGGGACCACGGGTGTTGGGTTCCATATGTGGGGGTGGATGGATAAAGGGATGTAGAGGTGGGAACCCATGGGGGAAAGAGCCGGGTGATGGGGCCCTATAGGAGAAGGGTGCAGGGGACCAGGTCCCATGGGGAATGTTTTCTGGTGGTGGGGGTTGTTGGGGGAAGGGGCCGGGAGGTGGGGGCCCACGGGTGAAGGGTTCAGGAAAACAGGGACCACAGGGGAAGTATTTGGGAGGTGGGGGCCCACAGGGTAAGGGTGCTGATGGGGGGGGACCCTTGGTGATGGGTGCTGTAGTTTTGCACCCGTGAGAATTGGGTCCTGCAGGTTGGGGAATACAAGTTGTGGGGTCTGGGATCTGGGGTCCATGGGGGATGGTTACTGGGGGCGGGGGCCCACGGGTGAAGGGTCCAGGGCCGGGGGCACTACGGAAGGAGGACCCAGGGAAGCAGGGCCCATGGGTGAAGGGTTTCACAGTTGGGAGCCCATGGGGGAAGGGGCGGGGAGGTGGGGGTCCAGAAATGAAGGGTACCGGGTACCAGGGCCCACGGGTGATGGGTTGCATAGGTGGGGGTCGATGGGCTCCTGGGAATGGGGGTCCATGTTTGAAGTGGTCCTGGGGGGGCCGTCCCATGGATGAAGGGTCCCCTGGGCCTAGCCGTGGGCCTGAAGCAGCCTGATGTTTAGAGCAGGCGGCTGAGGGATCCTGGGGACTTGTTCCCACGGGTGAATGGTCACTGGGACATTGGCCTGGGGTGGGGGGTCTTGTGGGTGGGGGTTCTATAATGATACACACATGGTCAGATGTTTTGGGGATGAAGGGGCCTGGGGTTGGGAGCCCGAGGTTGAGGTGCCCAGGTGGGACGTGTCCCTGAGTGGGGGGCCCTGGTGTTGAGGGCCCGAAGGTGACGGGTCCAGCTGGTTGGGACCCAGCAGGGAGGGCTCGTGGTGCAGGTGGCCCCACAGCGAGGGCTCCTCGTGCTGGGACCCCCAGGGTGGCAGGTCCCGGTGGCAGCGCCCCAGGGGCACTGGGTGCCGGGGGCCGCAGGGCGAGGGGCGCCGCGCGCGGGGGCACCTGTGCGGGGGCTCGCGGGGCCGCGGGCCCCGTCTGCAGCTGCAGCTCCGGCGTGGGGGGGGCGCTGGGCCCCACGGCCCCCTCCAGCTCCTTGGAGTGCAGCACCCGCGGGGAGCCCTGTGCCGGGCTCGGTGTCACCAGGAGGCACCCAGCAGTGCAGGGGGGCAGGGCCCCCTTCCCCCTGGAGCCCCAGCCACTCCATGGAGTTTCCCTCCTGCCCCAGGAGCCCCTGGCAGCTCTCCAGACCCACTGGAACCCCCAGCTGCACCACAGGGCACTTATGGGATCCCCTCCAGACCCATGTCTGCACCCCAGGGCAACCACTGGAGCCCCAGGTGGCTTGGGACCTGCCTGCACCCTGGGGCAGCCTGGGAACCCCACAGACCCACTGGGATCCCCCCGTTGCACCTTGGGGAACCTTGGTCTTGCCCAGACTTCTTGGTACTCCCACCTGCCCCTGGAGCTCCATGGGACCCCCAGACCCTTTCCGACCCCCTGTGGCACCACAGGACACTCTGGGGATCCCCAGTCCCTTGCAACCTACTGCCTGCACCCTGGAGCACATAGGGGACTCCACCAGATCCTTTGGGACCCCCTGTTGCAGCACAAGGCACCTTTGCCCCCCTGCAGTTCTCTTGTCACTCCCAGGCCTGCACCCTGAGACACCCTTGTTGCCCTCCAGACCCATTGGGACCCCCCACCAGGTACCCTGGGACTCCCTTGCTCACCCAGACCCTTTGGGACTCCCCTGCTGCACCCTGGGGCACCCATGGAAAGCCCAGAGACCCATCAGAACCCCCTGCCTGAACCTTGCGGCACTCATGGGACCCCAACAAACCCCTTGGGATTCCCCTCTTGCACCACAGGGCACCTTTGGAACCCTCCCCCTGCTACAGATGCCTCGTAACCCCCTGCCTGCATCCTGGGCACCCTTGACCTGCCCCCCTGCCCCACACATTCCCACTGGGACCCACTCTAGCACCCTGGGCACCCTTGGAACCTCCCAGACACACTGAGATCCTCCTGCCTGCATCCCAGGCCACCATTACCCATTGGGATCCCCATGTTGCACCATGGCAACGCCAGGCCCCTTGGAACCCCCATGTTGGACCCTGGGACACTCACGGGATCCCCAGATCCCTTGGAATCCCTATATCGTAAACTGGGGTACCCACGGGACACTGCTGACCCCTTGGGACACCCCAGCCTACACCCTGAGGCACCCATGGGCCCCACCAGACCCTTTGCGGCTCCCCTGTTGCACTCTGGGGCATCCTTGGGGCTCCCAGACCCCTTGGGTCCATCCTGCCCAAGCTCGGGGGTACCACTGTGCCCCTCAAGACCTGTTGGGACCCCCTGTGTGCACCCTGGAGGACCCGTGGTGCCTTTGGACCCTTTGGGACCCCGCCGTTGCACCATAGGGAACCACTGAACCCCCCACTCCCACCCCAGACCACTTGGGACACCCTTGTTGCACCCTGGGATCTCCCCAGGCCCATTTAAACCCCCATGTGGTACCCTGGGGCACCCACGGGACACCATCCCCCCAACTCCTTGTGACACCCACGTTGCACCCTTGGAATCCCCTTGGGACCCTCCTGCCTGCAGCCTGGGGCACCCCTGGGCCCCTCCAGGCCCCTCGGAATCCCCCTCTTGCACCATAGGGCGTCTTGGGAAGCCCCTGGAACCATTTCCCAACCCCTGCCTGCACCCCGGGACAGGACCCTTGTGCCCTTTGGACCCCGCAGTGCTCTGGGACCCTCACCAAAAGCCCCGACGATCCATCCCATTGGTACCCCCTCCCACCAGCTCTGCCCTGCGACAGCGATGGGACCCCCCAGACCTCAAGTGCCAGGGGCCCCTTCGGCACCTTCCCCACAGACCTCTTTGAGCCCCCCAGATACCCTGGTGTCCCCCCCGGGGGTAGGAACCCTTCGGTCCCGGCTCTCCCACCAACAGGACCCCCTTGGGTCTCACCTGGGGTTCGGCAGTGGTGGCGTCAGGGTTCTTGACCACTCTGCGCACAATCCGCAGCCTCTTCAGGAAGGCTCTGAAGAACCTGGGGAGGATGGGGGGGCAGTCAACGGACAGAGCGGGGCCCCGAAGCCTGGGCCCATTCCCATAATCCCAGCAGGAGAGATGGGGACCCCGGGCAGGGCACGCACGAGCACATGTGTGTGCTGCAAGCAGGTGTCATGGGCATGTGCACGAGCACCAGCGTGTCTCACACACGGGTGACGTGAGGGTGATCACAGGCACTCACGTGTCTCACACACGGGTGACGTGACCATATGCATGAGAACACGTGTCCTGCACACGCAGGACGCGAGTGTGCTGACGAGCACACACGTGTCACAGGAGGCACGGGTGGCCCTGAAGACTCGCACGCCTGGGGTGCATCTCCCGTGTGCAGCGCACACACTCGCCAGCTCGCACGCACCGCGCGCACGGATGGCCGGGCTCACGTGCAGCCCCGGGGCCACGCGGGCCCCTGCCACGAGTTGGCAGGAGCGGGCGCAGCGCACACGCACACACGGGCGCGGGCACGTCCGAGCACGTGCACACCCGAGCACACGCGCGTCCCCGTGCTCGCTTACACACACGCACTTGTGCGCAGGCATCTCTGCATGTCTGCAGACAGGCGAGTGTGTTTGTGGGGCCGTGTCACATGGGGAGGGGACGCTGGGAGGACAATAGTGGCAGGTCCCTGTACCCCAGGGCAGGGTGGACAGTGACGGGGACCAGGGGTGGGGGTAGATGGGGACTGGTGGGACCCTGCACTCAAGGGCGGGGGGGACACGGCCCCCACAGGAAGCGGCACTGGGGGGAAGAGACACCCGGGGTGTCTGGCACTCAAAGCAGGGGGGTACCCGGCCCCAAGGGGGCGGCTCTGGGGGTGCCACGGGGGACGGCAGCAACCAGAGGGGCCCAGCGGGGCCGGCACCCGCGGGGCCGCTCACCTCGGCACGCAGCCGGCCGAGCTCCGCTTCCCCATGGCGGCCGCGCGCAGCTCCCTGGCACCAGGCGCCGCCGCTCCCGGGGGGCCGTGCCAGGCCGGGCTGGGCCGGGCGGCTGCAGCTGCGGGGCCGCCGCCTGCCGGACCGGCCCGCCGGGGCCGCGCGCTCCTCCGCCACCTGCCGCGCGCTCCCGCACAGCCCAACGGCCGCTGCCCACAACAGCCAGCAACGGCCCCAGCCTCCGGCTGCGAGGCCGCGGGGCCCCGGCCGGCCCCTCGCGCCTCGGGCCGCCTCCAGCCGCCGCCTCCCGCGGTCCCGAGCGCCTCTGGCCGCACGGGGATCGCGCAGGGATCGGTCGTGCGGGACTCGCGCCGCCCGCAGCCGCCGCCGCCCGCCGCGCGCCTCGCTGCGGCCCCGGGGCCGCCGCCGCCTGCAGCCACCGCTGCCCAACGGCCGCGTCACGCGCTGGCCCCGCCCATGGCACGCGCCGCCACGCCCCCAGCCTCCCGCCGCGCGCTCATTGGCTGCTTCTGCCGCTGCCCCGCCCACCTGCCAGCAGCAGTACCTGCCCCGCCCCCGGGCCCCGCCGCCGCCACCTGATTGGCTGCGGATTAATGAATATTCGATAACATCGGTAACATTGGAGCCCAGCGCTGCGGCTGGTGCCAGCAGGGGACGATCCTCTGTGGGCTGGAAATGTCCCACTGCAGAAGCCTCTGCTCCCGCCACGGAAGAGGACAGGACACCTGCCCAGGAGCAGGAAGTTGGTTCGTTTCCTCCTGCTCCACGGGCTCTTCACGGGGAGTTAATCCATGCACCAAATGCCCATGGAGAAGCTCCTGGGATGCAGCGGGGTTCAGTTCCCTCCTCTGTGCTCCGCAAGTTCACAGGAGGTTTCCCCTTGACTAAATTTTATGTCTCTCTGCATAGGAGCTTCCTGTCTAAGCTCGTAATCCACAGGGATGGAGAGAGGGTGGCAGCTGGACACACACAGACACCTTTGGACTTTTGAAGGGACAGAGTGGTGGTGGGGTTGTGTTTCCATGTGTTTCCTAAGTAAAGCAGGACAAGGCAATGGGCAGCCTTACGCCAGACTTAGTCTCCAGAAAAAAACTAAGTTTGTGTCTTTCTTCTGAAGCTGGGGTCAACAGTACACCAATGCACCCAAGGGATTGCAGCATGAAAGGGCCTCTGCTCTGCCTGTGCGCTCTGTGGGCTCCAGGGGAGGAGGTCAGAGGCCCAGCGTGGTCTTTCAGGGACCAAGGGCTGCATTCGGGGTTCATGTCCCTGGGAGCACTGCCACTGGATGTGCAGAATGGTCTCTGAATTGCATGCCTGGGGCTGTCGCACAGGTGACAGTGCTGATGACAGATGCCCATCCTTGTGGAAGGGAACCTGAGGCTCCAGGAGAGCTCAGGGGAACCCCAGGGATGCCTAGGGGTGGCAGTGAGTGCAGTCTCACCAAACATGAGGCAGCCCATGGTAGAGTCCCCCAAAGACCGCGCAGCAAATGCATGCATGCCTGGGGAAAGGAGGGCTCGGCAGTCCCTGGAGAAGCAGGGGGGACCCAGGAGGCGCAGGGAAGGAGGACTGGAGAGTGATTCATGCACTCGCAGTGAAACACCACAGACCGGTGCTAATGCACACCTGAAAACATCTCCTGCTCTTGCAAGAGCCCAGGGGTCACTCTGAGAACCATTCAAAAGCCTGGACACGTGTCAGTCGTGTCAGTCGTGAGCAGCCCTGTTTGGCTAGATCTGCTTCCCACCCCAGCCACCAAGGCCAGTGCGGAGTCAGGAGTCACCCATGGCCTTAGGGCCCCACAGCCCCACTAGTCTTTTCATGGAGATTTTCGGGCAACAACTGACAAGGGGAGAAAAACCTTCTGAGGGGTTTATTTGGAGCTGACAATGGCTGTTGCCACCTAGGGCTTGTGTGGGCACATGGCTGCTATGGGGCACGACGCAGCAGCCTCTCTGTAGCCCCCAGGACACAGTGTCCATCGCTCTGCACCAGCCCCGCTCTGGGGATCCTGCTGGGCTCTTTCACCTGCGCCGCTCCTCTCGCTGCCCCGCGATGCAGCAGCAGCAGAACGCTCTGCTCAGAGCCCGAAGCGCCGTCCTGAGCCGTGAGCGCCATCGCCGGGGAGCCGCGATGTCCGGGAGGGCGGCGATGCCTGTGGTGGGAAGCAGAGCTGTGGGCAACGGGCTGCACGGGCGCAGGGCTGCACCTGCCTGTCCCTGCCACCAAGGGCTTCCCAAGGGGCTGTGGCCTCAGCACAGCAGCCCCCGAGCACTTTCTGCTGCCGGCCCCGGTGCCGCTCGCTGTTCCAGAGAGACCCGCCGTCCCCAGCAGGGCTCTCCACTCGGGTACGTACCTGGCTCAGTGTCTGCCGTGGGGCTGCAGGAGGATGAGGACTTCTCCTCTTGGGGCTCCGAGGCCTCCTGCATGGACAGAGCAAGAACACGCACCCGTCGGCCATCAGCTGCTGCTGATCAGGGTACCGGTGCCCCTGGTTACACAGGGTCAAAGGGTTCGGGGCTGGGGGAGGCTTCCCGGGGCTGTGCGTCCCACGGGAAGGGACCTGCGGCTGGCACGGCAATGGGACACGGCTCGTTGCGGGGCCACAGCAGCAGGGCTGGGCAGGGGCCGTGATGCACAGGGGAACAGAGGCAGATGGGGGCGTGTGTGGCACAAGGGGGTTCGTGCACTGTGTGCGGAGGGGGCTGCTGCTGGGGCTGCCCCTTCCCTCCTCGCTGGGCATCCAGGCCCCAGGGCTGAACGTGGTGCAGGGGTGGAGGGGATGTCAGCCCTGCACCTTTGGCACTTGGAAATGGAGAGGACCCATCATCTCCCCATGGCAGACCGCACAGGGCAAATGGCTGGGGGTGACAGTGGGGCACCATGGACAGGGGGATCCCTTGGGATGGGGCAGCTCTGGGCATGCCCTCTGCACCTCCCCCCACACAGCTCACATAGGAGCTCCCTTGGGTCGTGGGGACAGGTGACATGCTCCATGCTTACCTGGGGAGCAGGGCCTGCAGCCTGGAGAGAAGCTGCTGCTGTTGCTTCCTGCAGCAGAGATTCCTCAGCTCCTCTGGGCATTGCTGGCTCAACAGAGGGGCTCTCCACCTCACCAGGTCCCTCACTGGCAGCCTCTCCTTGTTTGATGTCGGGCAAGGAGGGCACCTTCTCCAGGTCCATCTCCCTTTCCGCAAACAGGCTGCGGAGGCTGGGTCTTATCCAGGCCAAGGAGCTACTTTCCTCCAACTCCTCCTCTGGCAGAAGCTCTTCATCACCATCCTCCTCATCATCACTCTGCTCTGCTATTTCCTCCAGGTCTCTCCTCCATGTTTCAATGTTCTGCTGGGGGGCATGAGCATAGAGGCGCTCCAGCACCTCCCACTTGCCCTTGGCATCCTTGAGGAGCTCCACTTGCGTGATCTCCGGTTTCCACAGGTTGTGGAAGGAGTTTCTGGCAAGGAGCTAGGAGAAGAGAGGCAGAATTTTTGAAGGGAGCTTCTTTTCCCAAAAGGAAAGGTCTCTTGGGGGATTTTCTGCCAGTGCTGGGACAACCCGTCTGTCACAGCGTGGCACCGGGGCCGGCCCCAGCACCGGGAGGGCTCCCACCTGGCCCAGCCCTCCCTTGCACTCACCTCCTTGGGTCTCACATTGAGGGATCCTGATGCTGACAGGGAGAAACGCTCCCCATGGCCCTCCTCTTCCTCGCCCTGGCTCTCCTGCAGGCTCTGCTCCTTCCTCAGGAAAGTGACTTCCCGGATCCGTGCCAAGCTCTGCCCCGTGCGGGCCAGGCAGCTCCTGTCGAGCTCCTCCAGCGCCTCCGTCTTGACGCTGAGCACCCCCAGGTACCGTGCGGTGTTGTCTTCGTGCACACGCAGAGGCCTTCCTTGCACGTGGCAGGTGATGCCCACAGGCTGTTGTTTCGGGTCCTGCCCTGCTGGTGCTTGTCGTGGTGTCCCTGTCCCACCATCCTTGCCTGGGGAAGCTGGTGTCCCAGCCCTGCTGACCTCCCTTTCTTCCCCATGAGCGCAGGGATAAGGCCCTTCCTCAGCTGCAGGGGCTCTTCCTTGGTCACACTCCATGGTCTGGAGCAGCCACGAGCTTGCCTGTGTGCCTTGATCGACGGTGTGTGCCAAGGCATCAGGCTGTGCTGGCTGCTGGCTGGCTCCAGGGCTCGCATCATCAGGATGGCTCAAGGGGGCAGACCCCAGCCCCACGCCTGCCTCCTCCAGACCCACAGCAGGAGGTGTGGGGCCATGTGGGACAGGCCCCTGGCTCTCAGATCTCAGTTCTGTGCCAGTTTCTCCATCAACGCTCTGAACGAGGCTGACAGGCTCAGGCGAGAAGGGCGATGGGGATTCCAGTGGGGCCATTTCACTGCAGCACCCGGCAGTGACGTCTTGTGCAGAGCTGGGTGGCAGCACTGCAATGGAGGAGCTGCTGAGTCCAGCCTCCTCCGAAACACCTTCAGCTGCCATCGCACCCTGCTCGGGATCATCCGGGGCAGAAGAGGCCGCTGCTTCTTGAGGATTCTCCATCGCAGGCACTTGCCCTTCAGGAGGAATGCTCTGTGCTCTCAGGAAAAAGGAGGAGCTTCCCAAGAGCTGCTGGCTTTTCAGGGATAGACTCATCCTCTCATCATCCCCTTGAAATATCCTGCCTTCTCCCACTGATGATGTTGAAGACTCAGGCCTGGATTGAGGCAGGAACTGCACATGCTCTTGATTTACCTGGATGAGAGCACTAGTTTCTTGCTGGGGTCTTTGAAGTGGAGGCAGGGCAAGACGCGATGGCTTGAGCTTCTGCTCTTCCCTTCTCTTCCCTGAGTCCAGAGCCACCCCAGCACCAGGAACAGGTGGGAAGCATTCCCTGGCAGCAGCTTTGCTGGAATTTGCAGCCACCCTCTCCAAAGCCATGTTCATTCTGTCCAGGACTTTCCTGGCCACCTCTTCCTTGTCCAGGGCAAAGGCCCTGCCTTTGGGTGAAGACTTGCAGGACATTTCCAGAGCAGGCAGCTTGGTGTGACTTGCAGATCCTGCTGGTTTCACTGCAGAGTCCTCCAAGCCTCCCTGTGCCTGCCAAGCTGCCTTGGCTGGGAGAGGTGGGAAGCTGGGCACGTCTGATGTCCCCGCTTTTCCAGGAACCCTGCCAAGACGTGTCCTGCTGGGTCCTAAAGAACTCTTCCTTACAGGGCCGGTGGAGGGATGCAGATCTTGCACTGTGCAGAAGACATCACTGGCCTTGTCCTCCACCGCCTGCAATCGAAGCCCACCACACAGGCCAGGTTACTTTTCCTTTTCCCTCCCTCCATGCTTCCCAGATGGATGCTTGGCTGTCACCGCTGCTCAGCTCTGTACCTGTGCGATGCCATGTTGGGAGCAGCGTGAGCCCTGAGGGCTGGGCAGCGGCGACAGCCGGTCCCTTCGGTGGGACGAAGCTGGGGTCCGTCTGCGCTGCACTGCTGCGGGCAGCTCCTGCTGGCCCACCTGTGGGGAGAAGGAGGCCTGTGATGGGGACACTTGTGTTGGTACGAGCAGCTCCTAAGCACAGGAAACCCCAGCGTTGTGTCGAAGGGAACCTCTTGGCTAAGCAAAATCCGGCTGAGCTTGGCCCGTACCTGCTCTCTGCCCTCAGCACAGAGCTCATGGGGTTCATGTGGGCCTTGGGGCATCCAGATCATGGAATCATTATGTTTGGGAAAGATTTTCAAAACCATCAAGGCCAACTGTAAGCCCTTCAGCACCACGCCTGCTATACATATCCCTACATGCCTCATCTACACGTTTCTTGAACACTGCCAGGAACAGTGACTCCACCACTTCCCTGGGCAGCCTCTTCCAATGCTTTACAATTCTTGCCATGTGGAAAGTTTTCCTAGTATCTAACCAGTTCCTCTCCTGGTGCAACCTGAAGCCATTTCTTCTTTTCCTATCAGTATGTTAGAGATCAGCTTCCCCTCACTGCACCCTCCTTTCAGGTAGTTGTAGAGAGCAACAAGGTCACCCCTGAGCCTCTCTTCTCCATACTAAATAACCCCAGCTCCCTCAGCCGCTCCTCATAAGGTCTGTGCTCCAGACTCTTCACCAACTTTGTTGCCCTTTGGAAATATTCCAGCACCTCAACGTTTTTCCCATGCCCAAATCTGAATACAGTATTCAAGGTGCGTCCTCACTGGCACTGAGTACAGTGGGAGGGTGTAGGTCAGACTGCTTTTCCCATGCCCAGGAATACAAGTGCCCTCACTGGAGGAGCTCCTGCCCCACTATCGTGACCCAGGGCTCCTTCCTCGCCATCCTCGTGCTCTCCATGTGGGTCCTGGCCCTGCCTCCCACCTCTCCCTCCAGCCTCACCACTCACCTCACTCGTGCTGTCTTGTGCACTGGAATTCCTTTCCATGGATGAGGAGCAGGAATTACCCTGCTGTTCCTTCTCCATGTCTAGGAACCTCTCTGAGGACCTCTCGCACGGGCACCAAGGGGAGTTGCTCCCTGCTGGTTGCGCCACTCTCCTCAGAGTGAAGACCCCAGCAGGGACACGGTCACCTTGGGGACTGCCCCATCACAGTGGCCTGGGGGTGTGATGCCACCCCCATCACAAAGCCCTGGGAGTTGCCATGGGGACACCAGGCATCGCGTCGTTTCCTCCTCTCCCCACTCCTCAGCAGGTCCCTGGGGAGCAGGACGAGTTGTCCTCTCCACAGCTCTGCGCTCCCCAGGCCTTGCAGAGGCTGCCCCTCGTCAGGCGCTCCATAGCTGACACCCACCACGAGGCCACCCCCGTCCTCGCCCCTGTGCTCTCGATTGCCTCTTGGTTCACCCCAAGGCAGAGCTCCCTGCATCCCACTGCTCCCTCCCTGCGCTTCTCTTTCCCACATCACCCCGTGGCTATTCCTTGCCATCCCAGGCCATCACTTCCTCACCCTTTTTGGAGTCCTCCTCCTCCCCGAGTTGCTCCCACTTTGAGGCTCTCCTCACCAGCGTGGCCACCTGCTCGACATTCAGGTCAGCACATGGGAACAGCCGCGTTTTACATCCCCTCAGCTCCATGTGACACCAATCCCAACCGGCCACCAGGAAAAGACAAAACACTTGGGACTCTTGTGCTTAGGTTCCCCACATGGGCTTGTTTCTGCCCACACTCATTTACCACCCCCGAAATTCCTGCCCTGTGGGTGCAGCATTGAGTGGTAAGAGTGGAGAAGGGAGTTAATACTATTTATTAATTGCAATCAAAATGTAAAGAAATTGTTCTTGTCCCCATCTAGGTGCATGCCTAGCTAAGAGACATTAGCTATCATCTTAATATGTAAGAAATCGTTATGGGTTTTATTGATATATACAGGGTTTTAATGAGGTTGTACAAGTGGAAATGAGTGGCAAGGATATAGCAAGTGTAGGAGAACACTTAAAGGAAGGGGAAGAAGGGAAGGCATGGGAAAATTACTAGAAGCATAGGTAAAAGTGCAGCAAATGAACGCAAGAGTTGGAAAATAATAGAAGGCAAATATAAGCATTGGAAAAAGATTGAAATGGTGGGAAAAAGTGCAAAAGCATTGGAGAAGTGCCCAGATCTTGGAAAATAGGGAAAACATGGGTAAGCAACAATAGTGTAGGAATATAGTCAAAAGTGCGGGAATGGTTAGAAAAGTGGAAAAAGAGTGAAGTGATGGGGAAAAAAAGGAAAGTGCAAAAAGAACACAGAGCTCGGTAATATTGAGAAAGCATGGGAATAGAAGGAGAGGTTGGGGAAAAGACAAAAGGGTAGGAAAATCTTCACAAGTGTGGGAAAATGGTCACAAACATGGGAGGGAATGTTTGTGAAAGAGAAGGAAAAAAAGTGAAAGCATGGGAAAATTATCAAAATAGAGGAAAATGTGGGAAAAACATGGGAAGAAGTGGCAAAGTGTAAGAATACCAGTAAAAATTAATCTGTGGGGAAAACCTCCAAAGCAGGAGAAAAACAGACCGTGTGTGAAGCCTTGTGGAAGTGTCCAGGACCCCCCACATCTCCAGCGTGCCCTTGCCCTCAGAAGGTGTCTGCCCCCAGGGAGGAGGGACGCTCCTGCCTTCTTGTCACCGCCAGGTGCCTGCAATGTGCCCCTGCTCTGCTGCCTGTTGCTGAGGGTCCCCAAGGCAGCCCCACTGTCTGCAGACCCCTCTCCTACCATGGAGCAGGCCTGCCTGCGCGGTGCCTGGAGACCCCAGCAAGGCTGCGCTTAGAGGTGAAGGTGTCACTGTCCTCGGTGAAAGTCTGATTGGGGCCAAGGTCAGGAAAGGACAAGAGACAACAAGGACAAGCAGCAGCAAAGGGAATTTCAAGAGAGTTTAAGGACAAACTAATAATAATTTTTGTAGCTGAGCAGCACTGGGACAGGAGCCAGGAGATTTTCCTGGTGAAACCACCTACCAACCTGATACGAGAGTAAAGTTAGCCCTTCCCAGAGCAACCTGGTTGCCTCCTGCCTCAAGAGGAAAGCCTGTGTGCAAAAGGACAAAGCAGGGGATTTTGTGAACCCTCCATTTCTTATCTTGGAGCTTAGTTGGTCCTTGGGCTTTTCCGTGACACCTCCAAGTAGTGTTTCTGCCCTGGGTGTAGTTCCTGGCACTCGGTCTGTCTTTCAGATTCATAGAGCACCTTGGATCTCCCACACTTTTGCATCTGGGTCCCTCAGGACAGGCCCCCACACTGCAGTGTTGCTGTGCAGACTCCCATATGGAGCCTGTAAGGCACTGCTGGCCTCAGGAGCTGCATTTTGACTTGTTCACAAGGTGATGAGATGACCATCTCCCAGCTCCCCAGCTGCTGAAGCTTGTGAGCATCCCCACAACCAACGTTCCTCTCCTCCTAGTCTTTGCACAGTCCTGGGGCCAATCTTGCAGAAGGCCTCTTGATCCTGTTAGAGATGGGACTTTCCAAGCCACTGCAAAGAGAAGCATGACCTTTATTCATTTTTTTGAGTTACTTATTCAGCCTCTAGCATCCTGTCTATGGCACATTGAGCACCCTTTTGCACATTGGAGTTTCTGCCCCCTGTCTCCTCCATGTCTACTTAGTCAGCAGGGTCATGGGAAGTGCTGGTTTAGGGAGCGCCCTTGAAACTCTTAGTTGTGCAGCTGAAGGCCTGATGGGGGGAAGTGTGGGACACCTCTGTCTTTCCATGTCCCCTCCTGCTCCCAGCCAGATGGTTCCGGAAAGTCTCTGGGAAGAGCAGAACTTTTGGTGTTGGTGGGTTTGAGTTTCCTTAGCACTGCCAAGTCGTGTTTGGGCCGCTCTGAGCAGCCAAGAAAATACTGCTTCTCAGGGACTTGCATTAGAGCTTTTTGCCTCCTTTTGTGCGGAAGCACAGACAAGCAAGAGCAGCATGGCCCACATCACAGCCCAGGACCTGTAGGAGTTGTGTGGCTCTCTCATTCCCACATGTCCTGCTTAAATTGACAAGTTCTAACCTGACCTTCATGGCACACGAGGTGGACATTGTAAAGCTGCAGGATTGGGAATCCTCCCATTACTCTTTATTCACTCAGCAACCCAGCTGCTGGTTTGTGCTTCAGGGAGTTTAAAGTTTGCTCTGGCTTCCAGGAGCCTGTCCCCCACGTTCTGCTTATATCTAGCCTTACCTTTCTCTCCAAAAGATATCCAGTAAGGTTTTCCCCTGTTAGAAAGGGGACCTCATTGTTGGCGTCTTGGACTTAGCCTACAGTCAAAGACAATATTTACACTTTATGAAAATATTCACACTCTATTTTTCTTTCTTTGCAACTAAAAAAAGTCCTGTGCCTATTTGCAGTGGGACATTTCCAGATTTCCTAGTCATTGTCTGATGAAAGAATTTGTAATGCTGGAATCCATTTCACTGCACTCTTTAGTTAAAGAAAGGAGGTGATTATTTTAGTTGACTACAGTGCACATTTCCCAGGAGGAGGGAACACAAGGGACAGAGAAATTGGTGAGTTCAGCTGGGCCTCTGCTCCTGAGCGGGGCCAGGCTCCTGGGACGGAGGCAGCTCGTGGCAGCCTGGCAGCACTGCCCAGAGACAGCCGAGTGCAGGAGCAGCTCCTGTGCCAAGAGCAGCAGGGCTGCGGGCACTGCCTGCTGCTGCGGACAGCAGAGGAGAGAAGGCAGAGAGAGGGGAACGGCAGTGTGGAGCGGGAGGACAGAGCAGAGCTGTTGTGGGAGCAACCTTCACAGCCCTTGTCACGGTGGGTCCCTGTCTGCAGGGCAATGTTACTGAGGTTCTTGGAGGGGACTTCTGAAGCCAGTCCAGGCCATTACTGGTGGGATTTTTATGGCTCACTCTCCTGCCTTCTCCTGTGCAGAGCAGGGGGAGATGCTTCCGAGCAGCATTCCTGTCACCCCAACAGTGGGACAGGGCATGCTGCTCTCTTCTGCCAAGGGTGGCTGCAGGGGTGGGAAGCCAGGGTCTGCGCCCAGGTCTGCCCAGCGCTGTAATTCAGAGCAGTGTCCCTCTGCCCAGGGACAGTGAGCCTTGCCACCTGCAAGGGTCAGTACTCAGCCTGCCCGGGGAGCTCCCCACTGGACTGTGGGGAGAAGCTCTGAGTAAGAGGAGAACCTCCGGCAGGGCAGGTTCATTCTCCTGCTGAAAGGCTGGAAGGTCAGGGCCGCCCTTAGCTGCAGCTCATCATGAGGACATTTTGAGAGTAGATTTTTCCAGAGGACTTTTGCCTGCATGGTGGAAATGGAAATGCTGCAGACATGTTTAAACAAGGGCTCAGCAGCTTCACCACCTCTGAAGGATGAGTAGTTTTGGAAGTGACTTCACCACTCCTCAGTCTGCAGACAGCACCAGTGTTCCCTTTTCAGGCTCACTGGAGATTCTTTGATCAACTCTGTAGCACCTGCATAGAGGGAGATGTCCCTAGGCAGTTTCCTGCTACTTGGATTATTCTATGGGACTGAGCTGAGTGCTGAGTGAGTGGGAAGGGGTCTGTGTAGGGACAGAGGAACAGCTCCTGGCAAGGACACCTCCAAAGAGCACAGAGATAGTTTGAGAGTGAGAGAAAACTGCTGCCAAAAACCTCATGGAAGGCTGGAGTGCAGGAGTTTTCTGCCAGCCCTTGCAGCACAGATGCTTTGCCTGGAGAAAGTGCCCTGTGTCTTTTCTGTGCCACCCAGCAGAGGAACAGGGACTGAGCTGATTGTCCTTCAGGAGTCCCCAACTTTAAGACACTGGGCCCTCCCTTGGTGTGCTGTTGGGCTGTGCCCTGCCCTGTGGAGGGTCACAACTCTTCTATAGGACACTTACATTGGCTGAATGCCCCATGTAGAAGCCAGAGAGGGACTAAAGAAATGAAAATACTGCTGGGGAGGGGGGGTGGTAATCTGTATGTGGGCAGATGAAATAATCACTGTGTCTCCTTGCCTAGAAGCTGCATGTCCAAATCTCCCTCAGGATTAGCACCACATTGTAGAGGCCTTCTTCTGATCATCAAAGCCATGTGCTACATTACAGCCCCTCCATGACTCTTGGAACACCTGACTGAGAAACGGAGGTGAGCTTGGAGATCTGCATTCTGCAAGTGAACACACTTTCAGCACAGGCCAGTCTCCTTTATGGCTGAGATTGTTCCTTAGCTGATAGAGTTGCATGCCTAAAGCAGCTGGGAAAGGGACTTATGTGGAGACCTGTTGTGTTGGCTCTGTGCTAGGGCACAGAGAGAGCTTTCGCCTCTCACAACTGAAGCTTCAGATAGGCAGCTAAATGAAGATCTTGCCAAGGATAAAAGGAATATTTTTGTGTGGAGGAGGGATATGTGTATCTGTGTTTTTGTGAGAAAGGGAAAAGGTTTTGCAGAAAGTTTGTCTTAACTTGTCACTGTCTTTTTCTTCTTGGACCTTCTCCCATGACATGAAGGAGCAAAATGTCCAACAGCAGCTCCCTCAAAGAGTTCCTCCTCCTGCCATTCGCAGACACGCGGGAGCTGCAGCTCTTGCACTTCTCGCTCTTCCTGGCCATCTACCTGCCTGCCCTCCTGGCCAACGGCCTCATCATCGCAGCCGTAGCCTGCGGCCACCGCCTCCACACCCCCATGTACTTCTTCCTCCTCAACCTCTCCCTCCTTGACCTTGGATCCATCTCTACCACTGTCCCCAAATCCATGGCCAATTCCCTGTGGGACACCAGGGCCATTTCCTACTCAGGATGTGCTTCCCAGGTCTTTTTTTTTCCTGTTTTTGTTTTCATCAGAGTTTTATCTCCTCACAGTCATGGCCTATGACCGCTACGTTGCCATCTGCAGACCCCTTCACTATGGGACCCTCCTGGGCAGCAGAGCTTGTGTTAAAATGGCAGCAGCTGCCTGGGCCAGTGGCTTTCTCAATGCTCTCCTGCGCACTGGGAACACACTTTCCCTACCACTCTGCCAAGGCAATGTGATGGAGCAGTTCTTCTGTGAAATCCCCCAGATCCTCAAGCTCTCCTGCTCAGGCTATTACCTCAGGGAAGATGGCCTTATTGTCATTAGCCTTTGTTTAGGCTTTGGGTGTTTTGTTTTCATTGTGGTGTCCTATGTGCAGATCTTCAGAGCTGTGCTGAGGATTCCCTCTGAGCAAGGCCGGCACAAAACCTTTTCCATGTGCCTCCCTCATCTTGCTGTTGTCTCCCTGTTTCTCAGTACTATCATGATTGCCTACCTGAAGTCCTCCTCAATCTCCTCCTCTGCTGTGAAACTGGTGCTTGCGGTTCTGTACACAGTGGTGCCTCCAGTAGTGAACCCTCTCATCTATAGCATGAGGAACAAGGAGCTCCATCATGCACTAAGGAAACTCATTCATTTGGTAGTAATTCATCAGCAGTGAGTCTATCTCTTCTCAGAAGCAATTCCAGTTTATCTCAGGCAACACTTGGGCTTTGGGAGTTCTGTCTGTGATAATCATTTTTGTGAATGAACAGTTGAAGTCATCCCACCTTTCCAGAGGTTGAATCACCTTCTTTCTGACTGAGATGCCTTCTGTAATTCTGCTGATCACTGGGTCAGAGTGGCTTCCCATGGATCATGTCCATAATAAAGGGGGAATTCTTTAGTGCTGTGCCAGAATACTTTGTCCTTCTAAAGTTGGAGCCAAGAATGCACTCAGGGAATTGCACCCAAAAAGGCTCTGTTGCCATGCTCGGATTTTGCATAGGCTAAGGAACATGAGCTGGTAAAGTGATGAGTGGGGGAAGGGGGTTTGGTCTCAGCCCTCACTTTTGGGAGTCCAGTGACCCTAGAGAGGGTGAGTGGTCAATAGATCTGTGCAGGGGAAAGTCTCACATATTAGAGGGCTGGTGACTGATGCCCATGCTTCTGCAAGGCCATATAGAGTCACCCAGAGAGCAGAGGGCTCCTCCAGGAGCAGTGCCTGCGATGGGTAATGTGTGGAGACTTACAAAACCAAATGGTAATAGCAAAGGGTCAAACTGAACACTGTCCCAAATGAGAGCTCAGCAGAGGCAGCGGGCTGGGTCTAATGATACCTCCAAACACATCTTGAGCAATGTGAAATGCCCTGGGATTGCTCCAAGCATCCTCCACAGTCACAGACCCTGGGGAAGGGGTCGTCAGGTGCAGTGATGCTGGTTCAGGTGGGTCTATCATGGCCAGTGTGAAGTCACCCTGTGTCCCTACAGCTGCTCACCCTACAAAGCAACACTGTCAGCCTGGTGCCCTTTGGGATGCCCAGGGGAGGGTTGCAGGAACGGCCAGGCCAGCATGGACTCATGGACCTGGCAAAGGAGCAGTGGTGAACTTGTGGGGCAATAAATGCAGAGCTATGTTCCTATGGGTTTCAGCTTGGGGCAGCCTGCTCTGTTATTAGAAATGCCGAAGGAGCCCGGGGGCCAGGACTCGTGTGCGATCCTGGGAGAGGGAGTGCCCCGAGGGGCTGCAGGCAGCCAGGGTTATGGATCTCCTGGTCACAAGAGACCTGATCCTGCAGTCCAGCTGGTTGGCTGCTCTGCAACAGCTCTGCAAGAATATCACCCTCATCAAGTGAATATAAGCACCTAGGAGGCCAGTAGCAGGAACATGGCACGGATGCTCATTGGGAGGTCACACTGTCTGCACACCTGATGGGACAGCACCAGGCATTAGCAGGTCCATACATGTCTGTGAGGGTGACTGTGAGCTCTGCTGTTTGCTGAGTCATGGGCAGGCCAGCAAGAGGCGCCTCGCTGGGAAGTTCCTTGGGAGGTCCCTGCTGGCAGAGCAGCTGCGAGGCCAGCGCTGGCCCATGGCTGGGGACGGGCTCTGAGGCCGCTCCTGTCCCAGCAGCAGCGCGGCCGGCAGCAGGGTCTGGTGCAGACCCGCGGGGAGGTCCCTTGTGTGCGCGGAGCTGCCGGGGCAGCAGCAGGCGCTGCCTGTGAGGCCAGGGGTGTCTCAGCAGCGGGCAGGGACACGGAGGCCATTGCGGGGACGCTGCCGGGAGGCCCCTGCTCTCTGCAGGGCTGGCTCTGTGCTGACGCGTGGGCGTCGGCTGGTGACGTCACTGCTGCCGCAGCCCCTGATAGGCCAGGCCGCGCAGCTGGTTGTGACGTCAGCAGCCCCTTCCTGGCCGGGGCGGCTCTGCCGAGGAACCTGGTGTCCCTGCAGCCCGCGGCGGCAGCAGCCCACGCTGGGCTGTGCGCGAGCGAGGTCCCCCTGCCCGAGGAGCTGCTGGGCCAGCAGGAGGCTCACGGCGGGTGCTGGCGCTGAGGTCGCTGCTGCCAGAGCAGTGAGGGGCCAGCAGCAGCGGCGGGGACGAGAGGGTTTGCTGAGGGTGCCCCGTGGAGGGGCTGACACCTGCGGAGCTCTGCAGCCCTGGAGAAAGGCAGCTCCTTAACCAAGAGGAGGGAGATGGAGCACTTAGCACCATGAATTTGTGCCACTGTGAGCATGATCTTCTCTGGAGAAAATGAACAAGGAGCAGAGACTTGCAGCGAGCTACCAGCGGACCAGGGAGTCCGGCAAGATCTTTCAGGCTGCTAAATGAACAAGTGCCTGAGCAAGCATGGTGTAATGAGAGCAGCACCATTGCATGTAATTGCAAGGCTCTTTATCTGTAGTTATTCCCCTCCCTGTCCAACAGGAGGGATCTTGTGAGATTTTCCTACAGGGTCTGAACTGGATCTCTGTGCTTCATGGGTCCACCTGCCTTTATGGTCTAGGTAGGACTGAAAGACATTAGAGGTCTGTGACTTTCTATCCAAGCATGTTCTCCTTGGATAACAGGCACAAATGCTTTAGCAGGAGACAGAGGGAATGTCCCTCCAACAAAAGGGAGCTTGGAGCCTGCTGCCTGATGGATACTGAGGTTCAGGCCTGAAGCTTACTCAGCTCTTGCCAGGATCTGCATCCGTATATACCAAATGGTCAATACAATACATACAGATATGTGTCTTGGAGTACGTGGAGTAGAAGAGGTAATCTCTCAGGTGGAACTGAGAAGAACTGGTGTGGGATGCGGTCATGGAGTCCTGGACAGCTGGTGCCATTGCAGGTGCCCTCGTCCTCTCTGCTCAGCCTCCCTCTGCAGCTCTGATGGGCTCTGGTCTCCTGAGGTTTCTGTGAGAGCTGCCAGGCCCAGGCACCTCCCTCAGAGACCCCGAGGACTCTCCAAGTGCTAATTTTAATTCCAGTATTTTCCTGTCAGCTGTTACAAGACTGAGAGTATGAAAAAAATGGTTTGGAAAGTGTATATTGGTAGCTAAAAAGAGCTCTGCATGTTCTTGGCTAGAAGTGGAGCTTGGAGAGCTCCCTCAAGTGCCCTGAGAAAGGGAGAGAAGTTGGAGATTCGAGGTTTTGGAACTGGACTTGTCTGCTCTTAGGAAGGGTTGGGTTCCTTTTAGGGGAACTTATTTAGGATGATTGTCGTGGAGTTCAGAGAGATGTGGGAACATGACACTGGAATCAAGGCTGACAGGCAGACGAGCTGTCCTCACTCTGCACAAGGTGACTATGAATCCATTCTTCTCAAGATTCCCAGTAGAAATGCTGAAAAATTCTGCCTCTGAGGAACACTCCCCGCGTGGTGTTTCACCTAATCTGCTGCTCTTGCAAGACCCTGGGGTCATTCTGAGAACCAGTCAAGAGCACAGACGTGTGCCAGCAGTATCAGTGACGAGGAGCCCTGTTTGCTGGGTCTGCTACCCACCCCAACCACCAAGACCAGAGCGGAGTTAGGAGTCACCCCATGGCCTTATGGCCCCACAGCCCCACTTGTCTCCCTGGAGATTTTCTGACACCAACTGACACGGGGAGAAGAAGCTACCAAATGGGTTTATTTGAAGCAGGTGATGGCTGCTGGCGATGCTGGCGAGTATGGTCTCTCTGGGCACATGGGTGCTATAGGACACAACAGGGCAGCATCTCTGTAGCCCTCAGGACACAGCGTCTGTCGCTCTGTCTCTCGGCTCTGCTCCAGCCCCCATCTCAGGGTCCCTGTCTGGAAC
This sequence comes from Tinamus guttatus, assembly GCF_059628265.1. Taxonomy (NCBI): domain Eukaryota; kingdom Metazoa; phylum Chordata; class Aves; order Tinamiformes; family Tinamidae; genus Tinamus; species Tinamus guttatus. The sequence continues at coordinate 39,814 of NW_028289170.1, forward strand.
ATGCATCCGCTCACTGCTCCTCTCGCTGTCCCGGGATGCAGCAGCAGCAGAACGCTCTGCGCAGAGCTCGAAGCACCGTCCTGAGCCGTGAGTGCCATCGCCGGGGAGCTGCAACGTCTGGGAGGGCAGTGATGCCTGTGGTGGGAAGCAGAGCTGTGGGCAATGGGCTGCACGGGTGCAGGGCTGCACCTGCCTGTCCCTGCCACCAAGGGCTTCCCGAGGGGTTCTGTCCTCGGCAAAGCAACTCCCGACCGCTTCCTGCTGCCGGCCTCGGTGCCACCCCCTGTGCCAGGACAGGCCACTGTCCCCAGCAGGGCTCTCCACGTGGGTACGTACCTGCCTCAACGTCGGGTGTGGGGCTGCAGGAGGAGGGCTTCTCCTCCTCCTCTTGGGGCTCCAAGGCCACCTGCATGGGCAGAGCAAGAACACGCACCCGTCAGCCATCAGCTGGCCCTGCTGAGGGTCCCAGTGCCCCAGGTTGCACAATGGCAAAGGGTTTGGATCAGAGGAGGCTGCCCATGGCTGCACGTCCCAAGGGAAGGGACCTGCGGCTGGCACGGCAATGGGACAAGGCTCGTTGTGGGGCCATAGCAGAGGGCTGGGCAGCGGGAAAGGAAGGCAGCCGGGGGCGTGCGTGGCACAAGGGGGCTGGTGCCCTGGTGTGGAGGGGACTGCTGCTGGGGCTGCCTCTTCCCTCCTCGCTCGGCATCCAGGCCTCAGGGCTGAATGCGACGTGGGCTGGAGCAGACTTCATCCCTGTGTCTTTGGCACTTGGAAACGGAGAGGAGCCGGCATCTCCCCATGGAGACATGGCAGAGGATAAATGCTTGGGGGTGACAGTGGGATGCCATGGGCAGGGGGGCTCCAAGGAAATGGGGTAACTCTGGGCACCCCCCACACAGCTCCCACGGCAGCTCCTGGGGATGGTGAGGACAGGGGAGATGCTGCTTGCTCACCTGGGCAGCAGGGCCTGCAGCTGGGGGAGAAGCTGCTGCTGTTGTTTCCTGCAGCAGGGTTTCCTTGGGAGACGGGCTGCTGCTCATCTCATCGCAAGGGTTTTCAGCCGAAGGAGAGGCCTCTGGTGCAGGTTCTGGAGGAAGTGATGGAGACAGAGGAGCATTTTCCCCTGCATGCTGGATGAAGTTGCTGGATGCAGGGGAGGCCTCTGGTTCTGCTCCTGCACTTGCTGCTGGTGGGACAGGCACGCTGTCCTCTGCGTGCAGAAAGCTGTTGGCCAAAGCAGGTGCTCCTGGCTCACCGCCCCTGGGCATTGCTGGCTCAAGGCTCTCCACATGGCCAGGTGCCTCGCTCACAGTCTCTGTGGTGCTGACATGGGGCAAGCAGGGCACCTTCTCGTGCTCCGTCTCCTGGTCCACAGCCGGGCTGCAAAGGCTGGCTCTGACCCAGGTCAAAGAGTTAATTTCCTCCACCTCCTCTTCCCCATCCTCCTCCTCCTCATCGGTGTCCTCTACTCTCTCCTCCTGCAGTGCTCCCAGGCCTCTCGGCGCCTCCCGGGTTGGGGCATGAGCATAGAGCCGCTCCAGCACCTCCCACTTGCAGCTTGCGCCTTTGAGGAGCTCCACTCGCGTGATCTCTGGTTTCCAGAGGTCATAGAAGGAGTTTCTGGCGAGGAGCTAGAAGGAGAGAGGGAGGTTTGTTAAGGGAGGAAAGGCCTCGTGGAGCTCCGGCAGTGCTTTGACAAGCCGGCTGTCCCGCATGGCGCGGCACAGCTGCTGGCCACAGCACCGGGAGGGCTCCCCCATGGCCCAGCACTCCCTGGCACTCACCTCCTTGGGTTTGGCATTGAGTGATCCTGCCAGCGTCAGGGAGAAACGGTTGCCACGGCCCTCCTCCTGCTCGTCCTGCCTCTCTCTCAGGTTCTGCTCCCTCATTGGAAAAGCTCCTTCTCGGAGCTGGGCCAAGCTCTGTCCAGTGCGCTGCAGGCAGCTCCTCTCCAGCTCCTCCAGCGGCTCTGTTCTGATGCTGAGCACAGCCAGGTAGCGTGCAGTGTTGTCTTCATGCACGTGCACTGGCCTTCCTTGGAGGTGGCACGTGATCTCCAAGGGCTGCTGCCGTGTCCGTGATGTCCGTACTCTCACTGGCCCACTTGGGCAGCTTAGTCCGCTAGGCCAGCTCGGCCAGCTAGGAATGCTGCACTGGAATTGTCCCCGATGACTGTAGGGATCAGGCCCTGTCTGAGGTGCAGAGGATGATGTGCTGGGGCGCCACTCTATGCTCTGGAGCTGCCATGATCTTGCCTGGGCGTCTTGATGGATGACGCGTGCCAGTGCGTGTGGGGGCACAGGTACAGCGAGCTCCATCCTAGCTCTGTTGGAATCAGGCTGTGTTGGCTCCCGTGGAGAGGGCGATGGTGTTTCCTGAGGTCTTGCAAGGCTGGTGGAGGGCTGCGGCTCTTGCACCATGGAGGGGACATCGCTGGCCTTCTCCTCCACAACCTGCAATGAAGGCCACCACAAAGGCAGTCCTTACTGCCGACCTTGGTCCCTCCCTCCATCCTTCCCAATGGGAAACCTCCGGCAGCCTCTGACCCCCTTGACGATGGCTCTGCCATGCAGGTGGCTGCTGCCCTGCTCCCAAAGGCTGCCTGGGGAGAGGGCTCGTGCCTATGGGCAAGCCTTGGGCAAAGGCAGCTCCTCGGAGAGCCCGAGGCGGGTGCGTGCAGGCTGCCGTGCAGAGCAGCGCTCGGCCTGCCGGGCACAGAGACCTCCTGGTGTCTCCCAGCAGGTCCCGCCTGCTTCTCGGCCTCATGGGGACTCAGGCAGAGGCTCGGCCTCCACCGCCGCTCAGCTCTGTACCTGTGCGATGCCGTGTTCACAGGTGTATGAGCCCTGAGGGCCGGGCAGCGGTGACAGCCGGTCCCTTTGGTGGGACGAAGCTGGGCTCCCGCTGCGCTGCACTGCTGCGGGCAGCTCCTGCTGGCCCACCTGTGGGGAGAAGGAGGCCTGTGATGGGGACACTTGTGTTGGTACGAGCAGCTCCAAATGACGGGAAACCCCAGCCTCGTGTCGAAGGGAAACTCCTGGCTGAGCACAATGCGGCTGTGCGTGGCCTGGACCTGTTTTGTGCCCTCAGTACAGAGCTCATGGGGTTCCTGTGGGCCTTGGAGCGTCCAGGTCAAAGAATCATAGAATCACTATGTTGGGAAAGTTCTCCAAAACCATTCAGTCCGACTGTAAACCCCTCAACCCCATGCCTGCTAAACCATTGCTCTAAAGTGCCTTATCTGCACATTTTTTGAAGGCTGCCAGGGACAGTGATTCTACCACTTCCCTGGGCAGTCTCTTCCAATGCTTCACCACTCTTTCCACCTGGAAAGTTTTCCTAATATCTAACCTGAACCTCTCCTGGTGCAACCTGAAGCCATTTCCTCTTGTCTTATTGATATCTATTTCTGAGAATAGATCAGCCCTGCCTCACTACAACCACCTCTCAGGTTGTTGTGCAGAGCAATAAGGCCTCCCCTGAGGCTCCTCTTTCCCACACTAAATAACCCCAGCTCCCTCAGCCACTCCTCATAGGGTCCATGCTCCAAAGCCTTCACCAGCTTTGGTGCCCCTCTCTGGGCACACTCCAGTGCTTCCATGGCTTTTATTTTTACTTTTTCTAGTGATGGGCCCAGAACTGAACGCAGTGTTTGAGGTGCAACATCACCAGCACCAAGTACAGGTGGAGAGTGCAGGTCAGGGTGCTTTTCCCGTGCCCAGGAATGCACGTCCCCTCGCTGGAGGAGCTCCTGCCCGGCTATCTTGACCCAGGGCTCCTTCCCCACCACCCCTGTGCTCTCCATGCGGGTCCTGTCCCTGCCTCCCAGTTCTCCCTCCAGCCCCAACACTCACCTCACTCGTGCACTCTTGCGCACTAGAGTTCCCTTCCATGGATGAGGTGCAGGCGTTCGCCTGCTGCTCCTTCTCCATCTCTAGGAACCTCTCTGAGGACCTCTCGCACGGGCACCAAGGGGAGTTGCTCCCTGCTGGTTGCGCCGCTCTCCTCAGAGTGAAGACCCTAGCAGGGACACGGTCACCTTGGGGACTGCCCCATCACAGTGGCCTGTGGGTGTGATGCCACCCCCATCACAAAGCCCTGGGAGTCGCCATGGGGACACCAGGCACCTCCTCTCCCCACTCCTGAGCAGGTTCCTGGGGTGCAGGACGAGTTGTCCTCTCCACAGCTCTGTGCTCCCTGGGCCTTGCAGAGGCTGCCCCTCGTCAGGCGCTCCATAGCTGACATCCACCACGAGGCCACCCCCGTCCTCGCCCCTGTGCTCTCGATTGTCTCTTGGTTCACCCCAAGGCAGAGCTCCCTGCATCCCACTGCTCCCTCCCTGAGCTTCTCTTTCCCACATCGCCCCGTGGCTATTCCTTGCCATCCCAGGCCATCACTTCCTCAGTCTTTTTGGAGTCCTCCTCCTCCCCGAGTTGCTCCCACTTTGAGGCTCTCCTCACCAGCGTGGCCACCTGCTCGACCATCAGGTCAGCACATGGGAACAGCCGCGTTTTACACCCCCTCAGCTCCATGTGACGCCAACCCCCAACCGGCCTCCACGAAAAGACAAAACACTTGGGACTCTTGTGCTTAGGTTCCCCACATGGGCTTCTTTCTGCCCACACTCATTTACCACCCCCAAAATTCCTGCCCAGTGGGTGCATCATTGAGTGGTAAGAGTGGAGAAGGGAGTTAATACTATTTATTAATTGCAATCAAAATGTAAAGAAATTGTTCTTGTCCCCATCTAGGTGCATGCCTAGCTAAGATACATTAGCTATCATCTTAAGCAGCACTGGGACAGGAGCCAGGAGATTTTCCTGGTGAAACCACCTACCAACCTGATACAAGAGTAAAGTTAGCCCTTCCCAGAGCAACCTGGTTGCCTCCTGCCTCAAGAGGAAAGCCTGTGTGCAAAAGGACAAAGCAGGGGATTCTGTAAACTCTCACTTTAGCAAGGGCATTGAAAAGGTTTCTCATAGTCTCCTAGTCAATTTGGTGAACTGATTTGCAGAAGATCAGTGGACCATAAGGGAGGTGGATGGAGTATCAGGCTCACTGAGAACAGTGATCAGCAGTACAGTGCTGCCAAGCGGCAGATGGCTGTTAGTGGCATCCCTCAGTGATCAGCATGTGGGACAGGACTGCTTCATCATAACATCATAACATCAAGTTAGTGAAGAAGTCCCTGTATCTGGTCAGCCTGTGATTTGGCAGCCTGAGGTCACCCTTAGCCCATTTCCTCTTCATATCCTCTAGGGGTGTGAAGGGTTTCTGGGGAGGGAGTGATAGAAGGTGTTAAGGGTGCAGCGACTAGCGCAGAGACCTTGGGGTGATGTGCCTCTCCCATTTCTGAAGCACGCTTGACTGTACATAAGGAGGACTAGGCCTAAGGCAGTGGTGGCATCCAGTTGTTTGGGCAGGAGGCTCCAAGGCCCCTTTGCAGCCCCAGCTCCTCTTGCCCCATGGTGCAGGCAGTGGCCAGAGAGCGCAGAGAAGGACCTGGGGTGCACAACAAGTTGACCAAGAGCCAGCAATGTGCCCTTGTGGCCAAGACTGTCCTTGGTGTTTTGGGCTGCAGTAGGAAGAGTGTTGGGAGCGGGTCCAAGGAGGGGATCCTGCCCGTCTCCTCAGGCCCTGGGGACGCCACATGTGCAGGGCTGTGACCAGCTGTTTGTTCCCCAGGACAGGAGGAATATGGAGCTACTGCGGAGAGTACAGTGTAGGGCTCTGGAGACAATGAGGGGATGGGAGTATCTTTACTGTGGGGAGAGACTGTGAGAGCTGGGTCTGTTCAGCCTGGAGGAGAGAAGGCCAAGAGGGATGTTATTAAGCAGTAAAAATGCCTTTAAGGGAGGGTGTCAAGAGGAGGAGTCCAGACTCATTTTATTGCTGGCCCATGCTAGGTGAAGGGGCAAGAGCCACAAGCTGGTGCACAGGAAGGTCCCTCTAAATAGGAGGAAAGAGCGTCTGGCGGTGAGGGTGACACAGCATCGGCACAGGTTTCCCAGGGGGTTGTGGACTCTCCTTCTCTGGAGACTTTCCAAATCCTCCTGGATGTGATCCTATGCAATGTGATTGAGTTTGGAGTAGGTGATCTCCAGAGGTGCCTTCCCGTCTCAACGCTTCTATAATTCTGTGATTCTGTCAGCGTGGGCCTTCCTGGAGCACTTTGGAGAGGAAATGGCAGGCGGCCCAGGGCAGAGGCGTGAGCTGCAGAGGCAGCGAGAGGCAGCGGCAACCAGGAGGCAGGAGGAGCAGGAGCCAGGGTGCTGCAAGGGACTGGAAAGGCTGCGGGCAGCCAGAGGACACGAGTGTCACTCAATTCCAGCAGAGCAAATGGCCCCTGCACAGGAAACGCCAGTCTCCCAAGAAGCGGGCGGATCTTGCTTGGTGACCTGGTTCCTGTCCGTGGAAGTTTAGAATGAAACTCATCTGTTAACACAAAAGTGCAAATGCTATATGCGAGAGAGGCACTTAAACAGGACACACTGCTTATACCTGGTTAATGCTAGCACATTTCTTCCTGAATGTGCAGGGGTTTCTCCTCCATACAAGCAGTTTCCTTAGCGCAGGGTGCCAGGTTAAGGGGAGGTGAGGGATTCTCACCGTCCAGCATCAGGAGTTGTTCAGGTGTCATTCCCGGTCCCTACTCAGCTTATGAGTGCTAGGCCCTGTCATTTATAGCATTGGGAGGAAGAAGACATGGCCGGGATATGGTCATCCTCATAAGGTGATCCTTCCAGAATCTACAGGCAAGTTGAGTAAGATTCTCTGGGCTTTGCACCATGAGTGAGTCAAGTTGTGCCCTGTCAGTGGGTGCCTCTACAAGACTTTTCAGTTCCAAATTTGAGCAGTCCTTGAAAAGTACCTGCGATTTCTAACACATAGTTGTGCGGCATTAGCGCCGGTTTGTGCCTATTTCAGGTGTTAACACTTTACTCACCCATTCCATATGTATTGGTGGCGGGGGAGAGATGAATAGTGGGAGTGGATTACTCTAGGCCTGAGGAGAAAAGCATGTTGTTGCTGTGTGGAACAGCTTGTCTTGTGCGAAGAGCCCAAGAGCTCCAATTGCTTTGGGGGTGCGCAGGTGCAGCTGGCAACTGCTGCAAAGGCATCGCCCCCCCCCCTTGGAAGGAATGGCCAGAGGAATGGCTCAGCGTGGGCTCTTTCCCTTGGGGCAGGTGATGTGAGGGTCCAGGTGCAAAAGCTTGGTGAGCAGGAGGTGTGTGAGCACAGAGGTGTGCTCAGCAAGCTGTGCCAAGAGGCCGGCAGGAGCCTGCACGCACTGTGCGTCAGGACTGCTTGCTGCCGGGTGCGAGCGCAGTGCCCGTTGTGGTCTGTGCAGGGCTGCAGTGGCCTTGCTTGGGAAGCTGCAGCCCTGCTGGCTTGCTGCATATGGCAAAGGGGCCAAAGGAGGCCCTTGCTCCCTGCAGCTGTGGAAGATGAGGATATGGGTGGGTGCCTTTTGTTGTGCCTGAGGGGCCTGAAGAGAGGTCAGTTTGTGCCAAAGCTGCTCTCCTCCTTTCCCCTGGCCTTGGTGGTTCTGCAGGTCAGGTACTGCTGGTGCTTTGCTTCCAAGGCCCAGTGTATCCCTATGTTCCATGCTGCTGGAAGGAGTGAACATCATGCCCTGCTCAGGACACTCGTGGTTCCTTCAGGATCTGAGGCTGCCCTCTTGGTCTGTCTCTCGAAGCAAGAGCCATGCAGAGATGCGGCAGATCCAGGGCATCTTCTCTGGGAGAAACTGAAGAGAGGGCTAAAGCAGTGAAGCAGGACTGGGGCGAGCGTGTGCGTAAGGGCTGGTCCTTACAGGTGGTCATTGGCCACAATGAGGCAGGCTGTTGGGCGCACTCAGCTGCTCCCCTTTTTGCCAGGAACCATACACTTATTCCCTACAGGAGCAATAAATTCCACAGCCTGGCATTGGAATGGATACACATTGCTGGAAAAAAAACCATTGTTCCTTTGCAGGCCTGGCCTTGGAGGCTCCCTTCCTTTCCAGAGAGCAATGTCGGCTCTCCTAGGATGAGCTTGTCCTCTCCTGGCACTGCTTGAGTGCAGGCATTTAGAAGGGGAGCACCTGAGTGTGGAGCAGAGCTGCGGTCCCTGCTGCCTGTGGGGAATGCTCTTTGGCTCAGTGATGTCCTACAATCCTTTTCTCTGCCAGTTTTCTCCAACGGATACACTTTGGAGGAAATATGGAGAAAAAGAAAGCAGGGGAAAAGAAAAAGGACAAGAATAAATAAAAGGAAAAGGAAAGGAAAAGAAAGGAAAAAGGAAATAGAGAGAGAAAGAAAGAGACAAAAAAAAAAAAAAAAGGACTAGAAATAGCAAAACAGAAAAAGAAAGAAAAAGGACCAGAAAAAAAAAAAAAGAAAAAGAAAAAGAAGGAGAATAAAAAAGGAGAAGGAAAAAGAAAAAGAGAAAAAAATGAAAAAAGAAAAAGGAAAAGATGGAAAATGGACTGTGGCATCCTCAGGACCACGTGTGAAGGGAAGTCCAAAGGGACCTTTTGGTAACCCTTGCTTGCCCCTAGTGTTTGAAATATTGGCATTACACACAGACACCTGCAGTGGGGAGGATTTTAGTGCCCGAGATCACTTGGATAAAATACGTAACACTAAAACAATGTTACAAGAATATATATTTAAACAACAATAAAAACAGAACAATATAAGAAACAATAACAAGAACAATAATAATAAAAATCAAAAAAACTAACAAAAAGAATATCAACAATATCAATAAGAACAAATACTACTATAAAAGATTCTTCAGGGACATCCAAATAAGGGGTTATGGCTGCAGTCCCTCATGCCCAGCGCTTCCAGGCAGCAGCCAGGGTGAAGGGGAGCTTGGCCTGCAAGGGAAAAGGAGGCATCAGCAGGGCCGAGGAGCGGCTCGGGGGCTCCCGTGGAGCAGAGGCTCTTTGGCGGCTGCGCGGGCTCTTTGGCAGCAGCGCTGCCGTCATTGGTGCCCTGGCAGAGGCTTGGCGTGGCCAGCGCAGCCCAGAGGCCGGCAGAGGGGCTGAGGCAGCAGGTGCCCAGGCCTTGGGCGCTCCTGCGCCCTGTGCAGCTCTGCCCCGGCGCCGCGGCCCGCCAGAGCGCCCGCACACCTGGGCCAGGCTCCCGCGCGGCTGCTCCCCAAAGGCAGCGCGGAGCAGCGCCAAGGGGCCGGGCACAGCCCCAGCTCTGCCCGTGCAGCCGGCAGCAGGGACCATACCTGCGGGCTGCAGCCGGAGCTCTCCCACTCCATGGGCTCCTCTGTGCTGCAGCCAACCAGGCCACTGCTCCCCACAATCTGGAAGAGAGCAAGAGACCTTGGTGGCGATGTTGCATGGGGAAGAGGAAGAAAAGGGCATCCAGTGGCTGCGGAGGCTGTACCTGGCTGCTGCCATAGCTGAGCCACTCCATGGGCTCAGGCTGGTCCCCTGCGGAGCTCCCATTCATGCATGGAGCCTGCAAGAGAGCAAGAGGTGTTTGCAGGGCCAGGTCCCAGAGCCAGTGCTCTTTGGTTCCCAGGACCTCTCTTCCTAATTTGGGAAACAGGAAAGAGGGAAGGGGCCGGGCTGAGCTGCAGCTCTCCTCATGCTGCCAGAAGCAGGGGCAATACCTGGATGTTGCAGCTGGAGCTCTTCCATTCCATTGGCTCCTTGCGACTGCAGCTGCCCAGGCCTTGGGGCTCCCAGAGTCTGGAAGAGAGCAGGAGAGCTTGTGGGGACAGTCATGGTGGCAGATGTGGCTCTGTGCATGGGGTCTCGTGTCCCCTGCGTGCGCAGGGCAGGCGGTGCACAGAGCCAGGGCGCCAGGCTCAGGCAGCAGCCCCCGAGGCCTTGGCCGCTCCTGCCCCTGGCGCAGCTCTGCCCCAGCACCCAGGCCTGCCAGAGCTCCCTGCCACCTCTGCCACCAGCCCTGCGGCTGCTCTCGCAGAGCCAAACGCCAGCCGTCCCCATTCAGCCTCTGCCTGCACGCACAGTACCTGCACAGAGCTTTCCCACTCCATGTCCTCAACTTCAGTGTTAGCAATTTTCTTTCACTCTCCTGAGTCTGCAACGGAATGGAATTGTTGACATTTGCAGCCATAAGCACCAAGTGTCGCGCCGTGGCTTTCTGTCCTCCCCTGGAAGGCAGCGCCCAGGCTACCCTGGAGCCCCGCAGCTCCCCTGCATCTTGTGGGCACCACGGGTGGCCCCTGGTGCTGCGCGGCCCTGCTGCTCACCTGGCCTTGCTGCTGCGTGGCCAGCACTGGGGCCACTGTGAGGCGCAGCCCTGGGAAGCATCCGTGTTCCCGTGGCGATAACTGCCCCTCTGGGATGTTCCAGTGCTCCGTGGGGGGAGGAGGGCAGTGGCAGGGGCCAGGGGGGCCACCATGAGGAAGGGTCTGCGTGTGCTGGACTCCCCCTGGCACTGATGAGCCTGGCGGCAGAGAGCAGTGCGTGGCCTTGGGCTTCCTGGGTGCCAAGGAGGTCTCCTCACACAGCCCCATGGTGCTGCTGGTGGCTGCCTGCCCAGAGACCGGGCTGCACTTGGGGCTCTGCTTCCACCTCTGCAAGGAGCCTTGAATGCCTTGATCTTTCTTCCCTGCTCCCCTCCTGCCCTTACAGCCCAATGGACTCGAGGATCTTTTGTCTTCCATGATCGAGATGTCTTCCTCGGTAGCGCAATGAGCGCGAGGGGCAGTTGTGCCCTGGGGCCAGGTGTGCATGTCCTCAGCAGAGCCCTTGTGAGTTGGTGGTGGCCTGGGAGCCCCTGGTGCTGCTGGGCTCCTTCTCTTCTCCTGCCGCGCACCTTGCAGGCGCCATGTGCTGTGGCTGAGAGCAGCCTTGGTGCGGCTCCTGCACTGCTGCCCCTACCACGGCTTCCTAGGGCTGCAGAGGGCAGAGCAGGCACAAATGTGCCCTCAGCAGCAGCAGGGACCTGCAGCTGCTGCAGCTCTGCCCAGCACTGGGCTACAATGCTCACTTGCTAATGGAGGTGATTTCCCAGCCTTTGAGTAAGGACAGGAAAACCAAGTGTAGATGGAGCAGGAGATCCCCCTCACATGGAACAAAACCCTTTGAAAGCAAGCAGTGCAACCCCTGCACCAAAGTGCTGGAGCCAAGAGGATTGTCTTGCTGCTCACCAAGCTTGCTTGCTGGCATGCTGAAAGGGGCTCCCGCTGGACAGAGCAACCTCCATCCTGGTCCCCGGATCTTGGCTTCTCCCATGCCAACAGAAATGCTCTTCACATCTCTGACATCACAAGCTCAGAAACAAGAACCCTGCTTATCCAGTGTCACCTTTTTCTAAGTAAAGACCAAACTTGGTAAATATATTTTAAAATTACTGACTTTCCCAAGTGTGGAAAAGCTGTGCTGTGCTTGCTGAAGCCAAGGCACCCTCTCCCTTGACTCTGTTGGTGCTGGGAGTGCGATTGGAGGCTGAGTGTTTGGCTCCAGTTTTATCCGGGGCGATGGGTCAGGGATTATAGACAAAGGGCATTTACTCTCCTCTCCCTCTGCCTTCCCCTTCCCCAAACACTGTCTCAAAATACAGAATTGGGATCGTGTCAAACCCTGGTTCCTTTGGTTCCAGCAGCAATTCAGCAGCACACAAAGAGTTAAATTATGGCATGAGAGTTTGGCCATGTGTGAAGAGGCCACTTGGCTTTTAGCGGAGGATCTCTAAGCCGTGCGCCTGTTCCTGTGCTGCTCACGGCGGCATCGGGGAGGCCGGTGCGCAGGACAGGAGCTGCTCCCTGGGGCAGTGCAGCCCCGCGGCGCAGGGGACAGGGACACTGCGCCCTGGGCACCTGTGCAGAGCAGGGGGGGTCTTTTCTCCCCTTTGGAAGCAGCTTGGGAAACAGCCAAATACAGGGGTGGAAAGCAGGTTTGGTTGAACTTCCCAGCAAGTGAACAAACTCCCAAGAGCTGAGTGCTTAGCTCTAGGTTAGGGGATCAAGTGCAGCATGGGCAGCTACCAGGACACGTAGCCCCTCTTCCCCCGCACACCTCAGCCCCAGCCCAGCGCCCTCCTGCCAGCAGCCCGTGTGCTCGCGGTGCGCTCCGCGAGCCGCCGTGCCGGCCTCTTGTGCAAGCGCTGTGGCCTCCAGGGCCTCCGCTCCAAGGAGCCCCATCTCTATTGAAGCCATGGATGAGAAGCCCTGTGTCCCTGTCCACGTGGACGTCCATGGGAAGCCGTTGCTGTCCTTGGACAGCATAAGGGACACGCTGCCCTCACCAAACAGAGTCCCCACAAGGGGCCGCAGCACCCGCTCCCCACGCTCCCCATGAAGTTATGACAACTACTCGTGCGGCCAGAGAAGCCATTCGCACAGCCTGTAGAGTTGTTGCCAGACCATCGCCATGGTCCACAATAAAGCAAAGTGAAAGTGAGAGCTTTACACAATTTGTAGATCGTCTCCAGGCAGCGGTCGACTCTTCGTCCCTGCCCACGGAGGCAAAAAGCCCGGTCGTAGCGGAATGTTTACGCCAACAATGCAATTCGGCAACCAAAGAAATCCTGCGATCATTGTCGGCGGGGTCAAGTATCGCAGACATGATTAAGCATGTTGCAAAGGAAGAGCATCTGACCCCAATTCAGGTGTCTGTTCACACCGCAATAGCCAACGTAATGGCAGGTTCTAAATGTGGCCAGGCCGGCCACGTTGCAGTAAACTGCCCTTGGCTGGGGGACTCGCTGGCAGCGCTCCCCCCATGCCAAGATCGACCCAAAGGTCACTGTCAGGAAAGATGGCAGAGTCAAGTGGTGCCCGCTTAAGTCTATTAAACCAGACCTTCAAAATAAAACTAATGAAAATTGTGAGTTTCTGTTCACAGGACCGGATCATCGGACGCCCCGGTGACAGGCGTCCCGCCCGAGCCTGTGAGTTCCACGCCGACCGAATCCAGAAAACAACAAAACAGCCTCTGCAAGAGGGGGCCGCGATGCCTTTGCGTTATCTTAATTTTGCAGCTTGTCACTATAGGACAGGTAGAGTCACACCAGCCCTTTAAATGGGTACTTGAACAGATCGAACAATCTCGAGTAATTAGTACAAAAGTAACTACAGGGTCACCAGTTTTCAGTGCCACGCCTTGCCAACCAGCACCCATTGAACCCTGTTCCAAACGCAGCTGGTACGAAAATTGGTTCACCATGGTTAACCACCCTGATATCCACCTTGATAGGGCTGATCACAATGATCATGATGACACTGATCTTTGGACCCTGTATATTGAATAAGCTCATGCCATTTGTCAAGAGTCGGCTAGAAAAGATTAACATCATGTTAGTAGAACACCGACAACTGCTTTAAGAATATATCCACTCAGTATTATCCCCAAGTTATCCCAAGGTACACCCTATTCCTAAACCGCGGTATTACCTGTCATCCCCTACCTTCTACACTTTGTGCCTTATGTTTTTATGTCAAGTTTATGATATATAATTTTAAGATTGTTATAAGCTATAAGAATAGAATAATATAATAATAAGAATAAGTAAGAGTAATATAATAATAAGAGAAAGTAATAAGGATAAGGTAATAATGACAATAAGTAAGAGTAAGATAATAATAAGAATAATTGATCACAATAACATAATAATAAGATAGTAATAAGAATAAGATAATAATGAGAATAAGTAATTAGAATAAGATAAGAATATGTAAGAATAAGATATTTTAGCTAGTTTTGTTATGCATAGGGAGGGGAGAAATGTTGCAGATAGTTAGGGTCTGGCGGCCGGAAGATATCGCGCTGTACGGAAAGGTAGGGCCCCTAATAGCCAATAGTGTTAGTTTATGATGTAAGCAGACGGATGTGACGTTGTAAACCTTAGCTATATAACACCTTGTTACCCATCAATAAACGCCATTGCCGTCCACCACATTGGTGTCAGCGAGCTGATGGCCCGAGCGGCCTGGGGGTGGTCGCCGTGCCGTTCCTGAACCAGGTCGCCGCGCTGCTTTGAACGGCAACAGCACAGGTCCTCGCTGGTTACCAGCAAAAGCTGTAAAGCCTTACTTGACGACAGAGGAGTCACAGCCACAGGAGAATTGCAGCCAAGCACAGGAGTCGAAAACCAATGAGCCATTGGAGTGAATCATGAATCATTTTTCAACATTTGGTGCAGTAGGGAATAGATGTGGTGATGTTTGCAATTTTATTCTGCTATGTACATTGATCTTAACCTATATAATTAATAGTTTATGCTTTTCTGTGCATTGATCTCAACCTATATAATTAGTAGTTTATGCTTTTAACCTATATGATTAATATGGATATCCAATATAGAATATTATGGATGTTTTTATGTGTGATGAGTGAATCCTATGAGATAGTGAATACCTATAACCTTCACACAAATTTACTGCATTCATAATGGGATCCATCCCCTCTAATTGACAATAATGGCATATGGATTTTTTTTTTAAAAAAGAAACCTTTCTCAATTATTGACTAATAGCAAACATTCTGAGGCTAATTAGACCATTCTTCACACTCAGAAAGTTATGGTATGCATTTCACATCCATGTGTGTTTTTATTAGTATATAACCTGAGTATCACAAAGTGTAATGCTTTGTTTTGTGTAACAAGCACTAATCATAAAAAAGGGGAAGAATATATATATGAATAAATAATAAATATTATTATTAATATAAAGCATGTATATTATGAATATATATGTTTTATATATATTGACAAATATAATAATGTAAAACATATATACTATGAACATATATAGTTCATGAATATGAATATATATAAATAAATACAAGCATAGAAGCATACATACATATAATATATATATTTGGGTATGTATATGGGTATATGAAAAAATATAATTCATATATGAAAATATATATATGAGAAAATGAATATGAAAGTATATGAAATATATATATTTATTCATATATGAAAAAATTATTCATGTATGAATAGATATGAATATATATGTGAATATATATGAAGAAATATAATTACTCATATACATGAAATATACAGGCCTAGATGAGAAGAGCGAAAAAGCCTGAAGCCCAAATCAGGGCAGCTCCTTTTGTCAGCGGCCTGGCTAAACAAAACAGGGGGAGCTGTGGCAGACGGTGCAGCTTGAGATGGAACAGCGCTCTCCCATGACCTTGAAGGACCAGTGAATACTGGACCTCCCTTCGCTGTTCCCATGCAAAACTTACTGCAGGGAGTAATTGGAGATGGCACGGAGCCAGCTGATTACTGGCATCTGCAAGGCCACAAATGCATAGCTGATGGGATAACCTTGCGCGTAATTAGTTACACCGTTGGCTTATTTAGCAACCATCTTCACATGCTTTTTGCAAATAAGGAATTATATCCGGGGCAGTACGGTATATAAATTGTATTTGATGCTCGAGAGAAGGTCCTTGGTACGTTACACTGGAGTCCGTGTGCATCATATGCTGCAATCTGCCAACATCCTCCTTCTCTTCCTCCTTACATGTCTGGTTTTGCCAGACACCGCACTCTCATTCCCAACTCCACAAGGGAGCATGAAACTCCACTGCCTGGCATTGGAATGGATACACATTTCTACAAAAGAAACATTGTTCCTTTCTGGGTGTGACTTCAGAGGCTCCCTTCGTGTCCAGAGAGTGATGGAACGAATGAAAGGAAGGAAGAGTAATGGAAGTAATGGAAAAAAGGGAAGAAAAAAAGAAAAACAATAAAAAAGGATACGAATAAAAAAAGAGAAAAGAATAGGAAAAAGAGAAAGAGAAAGGAAAAGAGAAAGGACAAGGAAAAGTAAAAGGAAAGGGAAAAGAAGAAAAAGTAAAAGAGAAAGGAAAAGGAAAAGGAAAAGGAATAGAGAAAAAGAATGAGCAACCATAGTTCAGTATGAAGGTTTTTATAATAATCTATGACTGAATATGTCATGCTGTGCATGTGTGATGCCATGCATCAATTTCCTTCTGGCATCCAGTCTGAGGAGTGAACAGCAGCAGATGGCCACAGTGACCCAGACTCTTGTGTCCACTCAGCTGATCAACATCGGAAGGGCCCCAAGGGCCTGGGAGGCCGTTTCACCTCTCCCGGGCTCTGCAGAGCCAGGAGCCCAGAGCCGACCAGATCCATACGGAAGGTGACCGTGTGATTAAGGGCCTCGAAAATCTCTCTTATGAGGAAAGACTAAGCGAGAAGATTGAGAGGGGATCTTCTCCACATGTACAACTGGCTGAGGGGAGAATGTAAAGAGGATGGGGCAAACGTGTTCTCTGTGGTGCTGAGGGAAGGACACCTTCCCCCTGCATGTGGACACCTGGGCGGCTGCTGCACGCAGGGCCCAGCTGCACCCTGGGGACAAAGGTGCCTCTGGAAGCTGGTGCAGGGCAGAGAGCAGCTGTGGGAGACGCTCTGCCCTCGTGCGGCCCTGCAGCGCGGGGCCCTGCTCTTGGCAGCTCCTGCCTTCTCTGCGTGGCAGGGAGCTTGCAGCTTGCTTTGCTGCGCTCTGAGCCCTGCGCACAGGGAGGGCCCCTTGGCAAGGGCAGCTCCTCTGGCCCAGCGCTCACATGCAGTGCTCAGCATGGGCCTTCCTGGAGCTCTTTTTGCTGGAAATGGCAGGCGGCTCAGACCACGGAAAGGCTGGGAAGGGCTGTAGGCAGGACATGAGTGTCACACAGTATGAGCAGAGCAAATGGGCCCTTCACAGAGCCACCGTGGAGCTGCAGGACCTTCCTTGATGAACTGAACCCTGTTCCTGGGGCTGGCAAGGGACAGAGCAGCCTCCATCGTGGTCCCCAGCACGGGGCCCTTCCTGGCAGCAGCCCCTTTCTGCACCAGCTGCCTCCGGGGACACTGCCCCCCGTGACATGGTCCCTGAGCGTGTCCCAGCCCTGCGGGGCTCTGTGTCCCCCAGGGGCTCGTGGAGCTCGGCCCTGCATCTCCAGGCCCCGTGTCCCTGGGGCGCGACAGCTTCCCTTTGGCTGTGGCTTGGGCCCTGCAGGGACACGTTGTGTGCGGCACCCGGAGAGTGGAGAGCTGCCCCGCGGTGGGGCTGGGGCTCCTTCCCCTTTGGACATCCCCAGGGCCACGTGTGAAGGGAAGTCCCAGAGGGACCTTTTTAATGTTGCCCCCTGCCCCTGGTGCCTGAAATCCTGGGGCTCCACAGACACACGTGCAGTGGGAATACTTTTTGCACCTGTGCTCGATTGGAAAAAACACGCAACATAGGAACAATGATACAGGAATATATATTTAAAGAAGAACAAAAAAGAATAACAATAACAGCAATAATATTAATAACAGTAACAACAACAATATCAATAACAATATAAAAATATCAAAAACAATCAAAACTACTGTGAAACTACATACATAAAAATCCACAAAATATTCTAGGGTCGGAGTCCTCATGCCCAGCGCGTCCTGACAGCAGCCAGAGTGAAGGGGAGCTTGGTCTGCAAGGGAAAAGGAGGCGTGAGCAGGGCCGAGGAGCGGCTCGGGGGCTCCCGTGGAGCAGAGGCTCTTTGGCGGCTGCGCGGGCTCTTTGGCAGCAGCGCTGCCGTCATTGGTGCCCTGGCAGAGGCTTGGCGTGGCCAGCGCAGCCCAGAGGCCGGCAGAGGGGCTGAGGCAGCAGGTGCCCAGGCCTTGGGCGCTCCTGCGCCCTGTGCAGCTCTGCCCCGGCGCCGCGGCCCGCCAGAGCGCCCGCACACCTGGGCCAGGCTCCCGCGCGGCTGCTCCCCAAAGGCAGCGCGGAGCAGCGCCAAGGGGCCGGGCACAGCCCCAGCTCTGCCCGTGCAGCCGGCAGCAGGGACCATACCTGGGGGCTGCAACCGGAGCTCTCCCAGTCCATGGGCTCCTCTGTGCTGCAGCCAACCAGGCCACTGCTCCCCATCATCTGGAAGAGAGCAGGAGACCTTGGTGGGGACGGTGCGTGGGGAAGAGGAAGGACAAGGGCGTCCAGTGGCTGCAAGGACTGTACCTGGCTGCTGCCATAACTGAGCCACTCCATTGGCTCAGGATGGTCCCCTGTGGAGCTCCCATTCATGCATGGAGCCTGCAAGAGAGCAAGAGTCCTTTGCAGGGGTGGATCCAGAGCCAGCGCTCCTTGGTCCCTAGGACCTCTCTTCCTGATTTCAGAAAGAGTAAAGAGGGAAGGGGCCGAGATGAGCCCCAGATCTCCTGATGCTGCCAGAAGCAGGGGCAGTACCTGGATGTTGCAGCTGGAGCTCTCCCACTCCATGGGCTCCTCACAACTGCAGCTGCCCAGGCCTTGGGCTCCCAGAGTCTGAAAGAGAGCAGGAGACCTTGTGTGGACGGTCATGGTGGCAGCGCTGGCTCTGTGCGTGGGGCCTCGTGTCCCCTGCGTGCGCGGGGCAGGCGGTGCACAGAGCCAGGGCGCCAGGCTCAGGCAGCAGCCCCCGAGGCCTTGGCCGCTCCTGGCTCTGGCGCAGCTCTGCCCCAGCACCCAGGCCTGCCAGAGCTCCCTGCCACCTCTGCCACTAGCCCTGCAGCTGCTCTCGCAGAGCCAAACGCCAGCCGTCCCCACGCAGCCTCTGCCTGCACGCACAGTACCTGCACAGAGCTCTCCCACTCCATCTCTTCAACTACTTCTTTTTCCATTTTTTTCACTCTACTGACTCTGCAATGGAATGGAAATGTTTACTTTTGCAGCATGAGCACCGTGTCGCGCGGTGGCTTTGGGGCCTCCCCTGGGAGGCATCGCGCAGGCTGCCCTGCAGCCCCGCAGCTCCCCTGCATCTTGTGGGCACCACGGGTGGCCCCTGGTGCTGCGCGGCCCTGCTGCTCACCTGGCCTTGCTGCTGCGTGGCCAGCACTGGGGCCACTGTGAGGCGCAGCCCTGGGAAGCATCCGTGTTCCCGTGGCGATAACTGCCCCTCTGGGATGTTCCAGTGCTGCGTGGGGGGAGGAGGGCAGCGGCAGGGGCCAGGGGGGCCGCCGTGAGGAAGGGTCTGCGTGTGCTGGACTCCCCCTGGCACTGCTGAGCCTGGCGGCAGAGAGCAGTGCGTGGCCTTGGGCTTGCTGGGTGCCAAGGAGGGCTCCTCACGCAGCCCCATGGTGCTGCTGGTGGCTGCCTGCCCAGAGGCCGGGCTCCACTTGGGGCTCTGCTTCCACCCCTGCAAGCAGCCTTGAATGGCTTGGTCTTTCTTCCCTGCTCCACTCCTGACCTTATAGCCCAATTTACTCAAAAAAGTATTTTTTTTCTGGAATGTCACCAAAACCCTGCAATTGAAATGTGTGGGAAGGAACGAGTGGCAAATGCATCCCAGGCTAGGCCTGACCATGGTGGCGGCAGTTGGTACCAGGCCATGCCCCGGTGCTCCTGCAGAGAGGCGCTGCGCGAGGGCGCCTGCCTTGGCTGGCAGACGGGTGCGTTTGGCCGCACACCTTGCTGCGCTGCTCCAGCAGCCCCACACTGCCCCTTGCAGAGGCTGTGGGGAGCGGGTGCTGCGGCCCCCTGTGGGGACTCTGTTTGGTGAGGGCAGCGTGTCCCTGTGCTGTCCAAGGACAGTAACGGCTTCCCATGGACGTCCACGTGGACAGGGACACAGGGCTTCTCATCCATGGCTTCAATAGAGATGGGGCTCCTTGGAGCGGAGGCCCTGGAGGCCACAGCGCTTGCACAAGAGGCCGGCACGGCGGCTCGCAGAGCGCACCGCAAGCACACGGGCTGCTGGCAGGAGGGCGCTGGGCTGGGGCTGAGGTGTGCGGGGGAAGAGAGGCTACGTGTCCTGGTACCTGCCCGTGCTGCACTTGATCCCCTAACCTAGAGCTAGGCACTCAGCTCTTGGGAGTTTGTTCACTTGCTGGGAAGTTCAACCAAACCTGCTTTCCACCCCTGTATCTGGCTGTTTCCCAAGCTGCTTCCAAAGGGGAGAAAAGACCCCCCCTGCTCTGCACAGGTGCCCAGGATGCAGTGTCCCTGTCCCCTGCGCCGCGGGGCTGCACTGCCCCAGGGAGCAGCTCCTGTCCTGCGCACCGGCCTCCCTGATGCCCCCGTGAGCAGCACAGGAACAGGCGCACGGCTTAGAGATCCTCCGCTAAAAGAAAAGTGGCCTCTTCACACATGGCCAAACTCTCATGCCATAAATTAACTCTTTGTGTGCCGCTGAACTGCTGCTGGAACCAAAGGAACCAGGGTTTGACACGATCCCAATTCTGTATTTTGAGACAGCGTTTGGGGAAGGGGAAGGCAGAGGGAGAGAAGGGTAAATCCCCTCTGGTCTATAATCCCTGACCCATCGCCCTGGATAAAACTGGACCCAAACACTCAGGCTGCAATTGCACTCCCAGCACCAATAGAGTTAAGGGGGAAGGCACCTTGGCTTCAGCAAGCACAGCACAGCTTTTCCATACTTGGGAAAGTCAGCAATTTTAAAATATATTTACGAAGTTTGGTCTTTAATTAGAAAAAGGTGACACTGGATGAGCAGGGTTCTTGTTTCTGAGCTTGTGATGTCAGGGATGCGAAGAGCGTTTCTGTTGGCATGAGAGATGCCAAGACCGGGGGACCAGGAAGGAGGTTACTCTGTCCAGCGGGAGCCCCTTTCAGCATGCCAGCAAGCAAGCTTGGCGAGCAGCAAGATGCTCCTCTGGGCTCCAGCACTTCGGTGCAGGGGTTGCACCGCTTGATTTTGGAGGGATTTTCCTCTGCGTGAGGGGGATCTCCTGCTCCACCTGCCCTTGGCTTTCCTGTCCTTACCCAAAGGCTGGGAAATCACCTCCATTAGCAAGTGAGCATTGTAGCCCAGTGCTGTGCAGAGCTGCAGCAGCTGCAGGTCCCTGCTGCTGCTGAGGGCACATTTGTGCCTGCTCTGCCCTCTGCAGCCCTAGGAAGACGTGGCAGGGGCAGCAGTGCAGGAGCCGCACCAAGGCTGCTCTCAGCCACAGCACATGGCACCTGCAAGGTGCACGGCAGGACAAGAGAAGGAGCCCAGCAGCACCAGGGGCTCCCAGGCCACCACCAACTCACAAGGGCTCTGCTGAGGACACGCACACCTGGCCCCGGGGCACAACTGCCCTTGGCGCTTGTTGCGCTACCAAGGAACACGTCTCGACCATGGAAAACAAAACTTTCTCGAGTCCATCAGGCTATAAGGGCAGGAGGAGAACACGGAAAAAGATCAGGGCTGTTCAAGGCTGCTTGCAGGGATGGAAGCAGAGCCCCAAGTACAGCCCGGTCTCTGGGCAGGCAGCCACCAGCAGCACCATGGGGCTGCGTGAGGAGACCTCCTTGGCACCCAGCAAGTTCAAGGCCACGCACTGCTCTCTGCCGCCAGGTTCAGCAGTGCCAGGGGGAGTCCAGCACACGCAGACCCTTCCTCACGGCGGCCCCCCTGGCCCCTGCCGCTGCCCTCCTCCCCCCACGGAGCACTGGAACATCCCAGAGGGGCAGTTATCGCCACGGGAACACGGATGCTTCCCAGGGCTGCGCATCACAGTGGCCCCAGTGCTGGCCACGCAGCAGCAAGGCCAGGTGAGCAGCAGGGCCGCGCAGCACCAGGGGCCACCTGTGGTGCCCACAAGATGCAGGGGAGCTGCGGGGCTCCAGGGTAGCCTGCGCGATGCCTCCCAGGGGAGGCCCCAAAGCCACTGTGCGACACTTGGTGCTCATGGCTGCAAATGTAAACAATTCCATTCCGTTGCAGACTCAGGAGAGTGAAAGAAAATGGATAGATGTGAAGTTGAGGACATGGAGTGGGAGAGCTCGGTGCAGGTACTGTGCACGCAGGCAGAGGCTGAATGGGGACGGCTGGCGTTTGGCTCTGCGAGAGCAGCCGCAGGGCTGGTGGCAGAGGTGGCAGGGAGCTCTGGCAGGCCTGGGTGCTGGGGCAGAGCTGCGCCAGGGCCAGGAGCGGCCAAGGCCTCGGGGGCTGCTGCCTGAGCCTGGCGCCCTGGCTCTGTGCACCGCCTGCCCTGTGCACGCAGAGGACACGAGGTCCCATGCACAGAGCCAGCGCTGCCACCATGACCGTCCCCACAAGCTCTCCTGCTCTCTTCCAGACTGCAAGCACACAAGGACTGGCCGGCTGCATGGATGAGGAGCCTATGGAGTGGGAATACTCCAGCTCTGCCCTTCAGGTATTGAACCCTGCAGCCGGCTGCAACGGGAGATTTGGGGTTGAGCCTGGACTCTTCCTACTTTCCTGCTTCTCACTGCATAGGGAGAGATCCTGCGTCCAGACACTTCCAGCTCTCGGTCCTGCCCTGCAAACGCCTCCTTCTCTCTTGCAGACCCCACATATGGACAGAGGGCCAGCAGGGAATGAACCAGAGCCCATGGAGTGGCTCAGCTATGGCAGCAGCCAGGTACAGCCCCCGCAGCCACTGAATGCCCTTATCCTTCCTCTTCTCTAAGCACTGTCCCCACCAAGGTCTCCTGCTCTCTTCCAGATGATGGGGAGCAGTGGCCTGGGCGGCTGCAGCCAGGAGGAGCCCATGGATTGGGAGAGCTCCGGCTGCAGCCCCCAGGTATGGTCCCTGCTGCCGGCTGCACGGGCAGAGTTCGGGCTGTGCCCGGCCCCTTGGCGCTGCTCCGCGCTGCCTTTGGGGAGCAGCCGCGCGGGAGCCTGGCCCAGGTGTGCGGGCGCTCTGGCGGGCCGCGGCGCCGGGGCAGAGCTGCACAGGGCGCAGGAGCGCCCAAGGCCTGGGCACCTGCTGCCTCAGCCCCTCTGCCGGCCTCTGGGCTGCGCTGGCCACGCCAAGCCTCTGCCAGGGCACCAATGACGGCAGCGCTGCTGCCAAAGAGCCCGCGCAGCCGCCAAAGAGCCTCTGCTCCATGGGATCCCCCGAGCCGCTCCTCGGCCCTGCTGATGCCTCCTTTTCCCTTGCAGGCCAAGCTCCCCTTCACTCTGGCTGCTGCCTGGAAGCGCTGGGCATGAGGACTCCGGCCCTAGACTCTTTTGTGGATTTTTTTCTATGTAGTGTCACAGTAGTTTCTGGTTTTTGTTGATATTGTTGATATTGGTTTTGATATTGTTGTTGTTACTGTTATTGATATTGTTGTCGTTATTGGTTTTTTTTTATTCTTTCTTATTCTTGTTTAAATATATATTCCTGTATCATTGCTCATATGTTGCCTGTTTTTTCCAAGCAAGCTCAGGCACAAAAAACCATCCCCACCGCAGGTCTGTGTGTGGAGCCCTGTGTGCACCCGGGGCATGGGAGCAACAGCAAAAAATTCCTTCCTGGCCTTCCATTCACATGTGGCTCTGGGGATGTGCAAAGGGAAAGAAGCCTCAGCCCCACCGTGGGGCAGGTGTCAAGTTATCCGGATGCCGCACACAACGTGTCTCCGCAGGGTCCAAGCCACAGGCAAAGGGAAGCTGTTGTGCCCCAGGGACATGGGGTCTGGAGATGCAGGGCCGACGTCTCCGAGCCTCTGGGGGACACACTTGGCAGCCCGAGGAACAGGGACCAGGTCACCAAGGAAGGTCCTCCAGCTCCACAGTGACTCTGGCATTTCCTGTGCAGGGCCCATTTGCTCTGCTCATACTGTGGGACACTCGTGTCCTTGCGCTGCCTACAGCCTTTCCCAGCCTTTCCCTGTCCTCAGCTGCCTGCCATTTCCAGCACAAAGAGCTCCAGGAAGGCCCATGCTGAGCACTGCATGTGAGCGCTGGGCCAGAGGAGCTGCCCTTGCCAAGGGGCCCTCCCTGTGCGCAGGGCTCAGAGCGCAGCAAAGCAAGCTGCAAGCTCCCTGCCACGCAGAGAAGGCAGGAGCTGCCAAGAGCAGGGCCCCGCGCTGCAGGGCCGCACGAGGGCAGAGCGTCTCCCACAGCTGCTCTCTGCCCTGCACCAGCTTCCAGAGGCACCTTTGTCCCCAGGGTGCAGCTGGGCCCTGCGTGCAGCAGCCGCCCAGGTGTCCACGTGCAGGGGGAAGGTGTCCTTCCCTCAGCACCACAGAGAACACGTTTGCCCCATCCTCTTTACATTCTCCCCTCAGCCAGTTGTACATGTGGAGAAGATCCCCTCTCAATCTTCTCGCTTAGTCTTTCCTCAAAAGAGAGATCTTTGAGGCCCTTAATCACACGGACACCTTCCGTATGGAACTGCTCGGCTCTGGGCTCCTGGCTCTGGAGAGCCCGGGAGAGGTGAAACGGCCTCCCAGACCCTTGGGGCCCTTCCAATGTTGACCAGCTGTGTGGACACAAGAGTCTGGGTCACTGTGGCCGTCTGCTGCTGTTCACTCCTCAGTCTGGATGCCAGAAGGAAATTGATGCACGGCAGTTTCAAGCACATATTCAGTCATAGGTTATTATAAAACCTTTCATATTGAACTATGGGTGCTCATTCTTTTTCTCTATTCCTTTTCCTTTTCCTTTTTCTTTTTCCTTTCCTTTTCCTTTCTCTTTTCCTTTCTTTTTCTCTTTTTTCCTATTATTTTCTTTTTTTTTATTCGTATCCTTTTTTATTATTATTCTGTTTTTCTTCCTTTTTTTCCATTACTTTCATTACTCTTCTTTCCATTCCTTCCTTTCATTTGTTCCATCACTCTCTGGACACGAAGGGAGCCTCTGAAGTCACACCAAGAAAGGAACAATGTTTCTTTTGTAGAAATGTGTATCCATTCCAATGCCAGGCAGTGGAGTTTCTTGCGCCCTTGTGGAGTTGGGAATGAGAGTGCGGTGTCTGGCAAAACCAGACATGTAAGGAGAAAGAGAAGGAGGATGTTGGCAGACTACAGCATATGATGCACACGGACTCTGGTGTAATGTACCAAAGACCTTCTCTTGAGCATCAAATACAAGTTATATACTGTGCTGTCCTGGATATAATCCCTTATTTGAAAAAAGCACATGAAGATGGTTACTAAACGAGCCAACAGTCTAACTGATTACACACAAGGTTATCCCATCACCTATGGATTCATGGCCTTGCAGATGCCAGTAATCAGCTGGCTCCGTGCCATCTCCAATTACTCCCTGCAGTAAGCTTTGCATGGGAACAGGGAAGGGAGGTCCAATATTCACTGGTCCTTCAAGGTCATGGGAGAGCGCTGTTCCATCTCAAGCTGCACCGTCTGCCACGGCTCCCCCTGTTTTGTTTAGCCAGACCGCTGACAAAAGGAGCTGCCCTGATTTGGGCTTCAGCCTTTTGCAGTCTTCTCATCAAGGCCTGCATATTTCATGTATATGAGTAATTAAATTTATTCATATATATTCACATATATATTCATATCTATTCATATATGATTTTTATATATGAATATATATATATTTGCATATATATTTGCATATATAATCTCATATATATATTTACATATATGAATTGTATATTTTTCATATCTCCATATACATACCCATATATACACCTTATTTCTATATGTACACTTTATTTATATATATTTATATTCATGAACTATATATATTCATAGTATATGTTTTATATGAATAGTTATATTTATTCATATATTCATAATATAGGTTTCATAATAACATTTATTCATAATATATATTTTTATATTAATAATTATGTTTGTCCATATATATATAAGACATATATATTCATAATATATTCTTCATGTTAATAATAATATTTATTCGTATACAAATTCTTCACTTTTTTATGATTAGTACTAACTTGTTACACAAAACAAAACATTACAATTTGTGATACTCAGATTAGATACCAATAAAAACACACACGGATGTGAAATGTATTCCATAACCTTCTAAGTGTGAAGAATGGTCAAATTAGCCTCAGAATGGTTGCTCTTATTCAATAATTGAGAAACTTTTTTTTTTTTTTTAATCCATATACCATTATTGACAATTGGAGAGGATGGATCCCATTATGAATCCAGTAAATTTGCTTGAAGGTTATAGGTATACTCATCATGCATACAAACATCCATAATATTCTATGTCGCATATCTATATCAATCATACAGGTTAAAAGCATAAACTACTAATTATATAGGTTGAGATCAATGCACATAAAAGCATAAACTATTAATTATATAGGTTAAGATCAATGTACATAACAGAATAAAATTGCAAACATCACCACATCTATTCCCTACTGCACCAAATGTTGAAAAATGATTCATGATTCACTCCAACGGCTCATTGGTTTTCGACTCCTGTGCTTGGCTGCAATTCTCCTGTGGCTGTGACTCCTCTGTCGTCAAGTAAGGCTTTACAGTTTTTGCTGGTAACCAGCTAGGAACTGTGGGAAGAAGAACACATGCATATCCCCTTCCCCACGTTATTAGTTCTACAGGGCCGGTCCATCGAGACTCCCCACATTCTTTATACCATACCTTTGGCTGAGCCCCAAATGGAGGGACCCTCCCCAATTGTCGGGCAGCTGCTGTTGCAAATAAGTAATGATCAGAATGATTCAAAAAATTAAGTACATGTAATACTTTGTCTAACAGTTCCTGTGGAGTAACACGGTCCATAGGATTCCTTCTTTTTTGTTTATGTGTCATAGCCTTGAGAGTCCCGTGGACACATTCGATAATGGCTTTTCCAGTGAGAGAATGCAATATACCACTAACATGTTGTATACCCCAGTGTTGTAGTAAAATAGATATTGTTTGTGAAACATAAGCAGGACCATTATCATTTTTAATTCTTTTCAGAAGGCCCATAGCAGCAAAACATCTTAACCAGTGGCATTTCACATTGTGTGCTTTTTTTCCCGTATGTGCAGAGGCTACCAGACCCCCTGAGAAGGTTTCCACGCTAACATGCATAAAACGCCGTCGGCCCCATGTCCATATATGTGTGACATCGCTCTGCTGCAACTCATTAGCTTGTAAACCTCAAGGGTTCACTCCTGTATATGATGATACTGGTGTAATATGTTGACAGGGCATGCACGGACAATTTCCGTGCCTTGCTTTTGGGACAGATGAAATTGTTTACGCCATGAAGAGGTCTTTCGATGAAAGAAGTTGTGAGATAATGGGGCTTGCACAAAACTGCATGGCAATACTGCTGCCATTGTCAGTTTGTCTGCCATAGCATTTCCTTCAGTTATTGGTCCTGGTAGAGTAGTATGAAACCGTATATCCATTTTACAATATAAAGGTACACAATTTTAAAGCAGTGTAGCTAATTTCAGTAGCAAGGGAAAAAGTTGTTTGTTAGTGACCTCTTTTATCATTGCATCTTCAATGTGTTGAGCAATACCTACAACATATGCAGAATCTGCAACAACATTGAGTGGTTCAGGTGAAAGCAATTCAATGGCGTGCAAGGCCGCTGACAGTTCAACAGTTTGTGTGGATCCTTCAACCATTAAAATAGATGATCGCCAGTATAACGAGTCTGTTCGTCTCCATACGACTAAAGCTCTATGTGTTTTCCCTGATCCGTCCAGAAACAATGTGTGTGCACCTTTAATGGGAACAGGAACACATCGGTTCCTTGGCTGCAATGCAATTTGAGAGAGGGAATGTAACAGCTTATGTCGTGGGGTTATATAA
This sequence comes from Tinamus guttatus, assembly GCF_059628265.1. Classification (NCBI taxonomy): domain Eukaryota; kingdom Metazoa; phylum Chordata; class Aves; order Tinamiformes; family Tinamidae; genus Tinamus; species Tinamus guttatus. The sequence goes on from NW_028289170.1 coordinate 67,237, forward strand.
TGTATCTCATTTAAATAATCAGCCAGAGCAGCTTGCGTCGATAAGAATTCCCTATTTAATACCACAAAGTCATCTTTAGTCAGCCGCAAATAAACAGCACCAGGATAACTACAATAACTACATTGCAAACACACGTATTAGAGTCACTAAACACAGTCTGGTCATAAATTTAATTAATTAGCATGCATTTACACATTGGTCTAAAACACACACATCTTTTCCCTGCATAAGCTAATGCAGTTTTATTATTACTCTATGGATTGATCTCAAAATGGCACACGCCTTCCTTGGTATCAAGGCAAACTTCGCTCGCCTTAATGGCATCATCTTCACATTTGAACTCCAGTCCCGATACTAAAACACAGGCTTCTAAATCTACCAATTGCCATTTTTTACCTTTTTTTTATCAGACACACTTGTCTCCATTCAGTGGTTTGGGGAAAGGGGGAGAGAGGTAGATGGGGGTGTTTAGAGCACAGATTCATTGGTGTTAATTCCCATGGGATAAACCTTCTCAATGGTGACATCCGTCACTGTCAGTACGTTAGTGATGACTGTGCTGAGGACCTGGTCATGGGTGAAGGTCACAGGTCTCCACCACGCTTGAAGCTGTTGTTCTTCCTCCAGGCCCTCAGAGCCAAGGCCAAACAGATCATCACTTGGGGGGTCAGCCACCCCCTCATGTGGTGGTGCTCACGGTGGTGGTGTTTCTTCCTGGTCAGTCTTATCACTCGGAGGGGCCCCCCGCTGCCTTCAGGGTAAGCATCATCTGCCACCAAGTGGTCACACATTTTACTGCAGCTGCATCACCATCTGCCATCACCTCCTTAAGGCAATTTCCGAGATCTTCCCACACCTCTCGCTGGAATGCGCCTTCTTTTGGAAAGATAGGTACCTTATCCTGGATCCATTCTAACAGAGTTGTTATGTGTTTCCTGGAGACTTCGCGATTCTCCTTGCACTTCATGCACTGCAGCACATCTAGGCTGTGTTTCTGCTCTTGAGACATTCCACCTCCCGGGGTTCCCAGGCTGCTCACATGATGGGTGCACACTGCACCTCTTTCTGCTCCGTTCTTGGTTCACCTGGACTGCGCTGATGGGTCCGGACTTCATGAGCTTCCTGACCGCTCATGCCCCACATTGGGCTCCATTTGCAGTGTATGATCTGCATGGACTCAAGTATAATGCACCAAAGACCTTTTATTGAGCATCAGATACAACTTATATACCATACTGTCCCAGATATAATTGCTTATTTGCAAAAAGCACGTGAAGATGGTTGCTAAATGAGCCAACAGTATAACCAATTATGCGCAAGATTATCCCATCAGCTATGGATTTGTGACCTTGCAGATGCCAGTAACAAGCTGACTCCGTGCCATCTCCGATTACTCCCTGAAATAAGTTTTGCATGGGAATAGCGAAGGGAGGACCAGTATACACTGGTCCCTCAAGGTCATGGGAGAGCGCTGTTCCATCTCAAGCTGCACCGTCTGCCACAGCCAATGAGCTGGAAGGCAGCACTGCCAGGCCCAGCAGGAGTCGCGCAGCACATGGGGAGCAGATGAGTGTGCCCAACAGCCTGGCTCATTGCGGCCAATGACCACCTGCAGGGACCAGCCCTCACGCACATGCTCGCCCCAGTCCTGTTTCACTGCTTTAGCCCTCTCTTCAGCTTTCCCCAAAGAAGATACCCTGCTTCTGCCGCATCTCTGCATGGCTCTTGCTTCGGGAGACAGGCCAAGAGGGCAGCCTCAGATCCTGAAGGAACCACTAGGGTCCGGAGCAGGGCATGATGTTCACTCCTTCCAGCAACCTGGAACACTGTGATACACTGGGCCATGGAAGCAAAGCACCCGCAGCACCTGCCCTGCGGGACCACCAAGGCCAGGGCAAAGGAAGAGAGCAGCTTTGGCACAAACAGACCTCTCTTCAGGCCCCTCAGGCACAACAAAAGGCACCCACCCATATCCTCATCTTCCACAGCTGCAGGGAGCAAGGGCCTCCTTTGACCCCTTTGCCATATGCAGCAAGCCAGCAGGGCTGCAGCTTCCCAAGCAAGGCCACTGCAGCTCTGCACAGACCACAACGGGCACTGCGCTCGCACCCGGCAGCAAGCAGTCCTGATGCACAGTGCGTGCAGGCTCCTGCCGGCCTCTTGGCACAGCTTGCTGAGCACACCTCTGTGCTCACACACCTCCTTCTCAGCAAGCATTTGTACACGAAATCTCTATCAACAACGTTAATCTCTCTACCCTATTATAGCGTTCCCTTGTGAAGAGAACAATCCCCTTTCCTTCCAAATGGCCACAAGTGCATGCACAACCCCAAAGGTCTATTTCAAGTCACATAGATATTGGCCCACTTTCCTTCAGGTAACTCCAGAGGCTGTGTTAAAACACGCAATTCAGCTTTCTGAGGTGATGTATTTATGGTCCATGGTCCTTGATTCTTTCTTCTTTGTTCACAACATGGAGCTTTTTGTACATTTTCTACAACTAGATATATATAAACCACTCTTTGAATGATAGCCCGTAGATCTTGTCCTCTGATTGCCTTTATATTAAAGACTTTGACCCTGCCTTTAATTCCACTCTTCCCGGTGAAACACCACTGGCCACAGGCCTTCAACTAGATTCAGCACCTCTGATAGCAACTCTTTATGCTTTGCCATCCAGCCAGTTCTTGATCGACACACTCTGCACAACCAAATCAAACTGCCTGAGCTTCCCAGCATCCCTACAACAATGTTACAGGAGACGATGGGAATGAGAAGCTTATTTCACAGCCCAGCTTTTACAAAAAAGTGTTCCTACCTTTTAAAAAAAAATTCAGTCAATCACTGCAGACAATAGCAGCTTCTCTGGTGCAGGGGAGGTTACCTTCTCCATATCTCATTGACTTTACCAAAGGCGAAAACAGGGAGCACACGAGATTCTTCCCCTCCACTGCTTAGCATGACTCCAGGCAGCACATCCCTCCTGCACCTGCAAACACCACTTCCCAGAAAGGGACCCAGTGGAGACACACATATGTAAAGCTGCTGACAAACACGCCAGGGCAACACAAGTGCTGAGAGAGGGCAGTAGCTGGGCACAGAATAAACACATTGCTTGCAAGGGCCTGTGTGCCCAGGTCGAGGGGCAGACGAGCCGCGGCTTCTCTGCAAGCAGCCTGCATGGGGCAAGGGCTTCCCAGCGCCTTTCCTGCCGATGGGAGCACTGCGCACGCCTGGGCTCTGCAGGCGTCACGTGCGCAGGCAAGGGGGCTCCCAGCACTTGTCCTCACAGCCACGGGGCTGAGCTGGCTGCCCAGCCCTCTGCTCGCGCCTCACTGCAGGGAACACTGCTCTGCTTCACACTTCCCCTCCAGCATTCCCAGGGTAGCAGACAAATGCCTGCCGGCAATTCCCCATGCCACCAGCCCTGCGGCTGCTTGGGAGCCACCCAGAGCCCTCCGCGCACCTCTGGCACCAGCCCCTTCCCAGCAGCTGCGCTCTGCCTCGCAGGGGCACTGCGGCATGCCAGCAAGCAAGCTTGGCCAGCAGCAAGATGCTCCTCTGGGCTCCAGCACTTTAGTGGCAGGGGTTGTGCTGCTTGCTTTTGGAGGGTTTTCACCAATGTGAGGACTAACCTGATGGCACCTTACCCAAAGGCACCTTACCTGTCCTTACTCAAAGGCTGGGAATTCACCTCTGTTAGCAAGTGAGCATTGTAGCCCAATGCTGGACAGAGCTGCAGCAGCTGCAGGTCCCTGCTTCTGCTGAGGGCACATTTGTGCCTGCTCTGCCCTCTGCAGCCCTAGGAAGCCGTGGCAGGGGCAGCAGTGCAGGAGCTGCACCAAGGCTGCTCTCAGCCACAGCACATGGCGCCTGCAAGGTGCACGGCAGGACAAGAGAAGGAGCCCAGCAGCACCAGGGGCTCCCAGGCCACCACCAACTCACAAGGGCTCTGCTGAGGACATGCACACCTGACCCCGGGGCACAACTGCCTTTGCGCTCATTGCACTACCAAGGAACACATCTTGACTATGTAAAATAAAACTTTCTGGAGTCCCTAGGGCTGTAAGGGCAGGAGTGGAGCAGGGAAGAAAGATGAAGGCATTCAAGGCTGCTTGCAGGGGTGGAAGCAGAGCCCCAAGTACAGTCCGGCCTCTGGGCAGGCAGCCACCAGCAGCACCATGGGGCTGCGTGAGGAGCCCTCCTTGGCACCCAGCAAGCCCAAGGCCACGCACTGCTCTCTGCCGCCAGGCTCAGCAGTGCCAGGGGGAGTCCAGCACACGCAGACCCTTCCTCACGGCGGCCCCCCTGGCCCCTGCCGCTGCCCTCCTCCCCCACGGAGCACTGGAACATCCCAGAGGGGCAGTTACCGCCACGGGAACATGGAAGCTTCCCAGGGCTGCGCCTCACAGTGGCCCCAGTGCTGGCCATGCAGCAGCAAGGCCAGGTGAGCAGCAGGGCCGCACAGCACCAGGGGCCACCCGTGGTGCCCATGAGATGCAGGGGAGCTGCGGGGCTGCAGGGCAGCCTGCGCGATGCCTCCCAGGGGAGGCTACAAAGCCACGATGCAACACTTGGTGCTCATGGCTGCAAATGTAAACAATTCCATTCCGTTGCAGACTCAGGAGAGTGAAAAAAATGGAAAAAGATGAAGTTGAAGAGATGGAGTGGGAGAGCTCAGGGCAGGTACTGTGCGTGCAGGCAGAGGCTGCGCGGGGACGGCTGGCGTTTGGCTCTGCGAGAGCAGCCGCAGGGCTGGTGGCAGAGGTGGCAGGGAGCTCTGGCAGGCCTGGGTGCTGGGGCAGAGCTGCGCCAGGGCCAGGAGCGGCCAAGGCCTCGGGGGCTGCTGCCTGAGCCTGGCGCCCTGGCTCTTTGCACCACCTGCCCTGCACATGCAGGGTACACGAGGTCCCACGCACAGAGCCAACGCTGCCACCATGACCGTCCCCACAAGCTCTCTGCTCTCTTCCAGACTGCAAGCACACAAGGACTGACTGGCTGCAAGGATGAGGAGCCAATGGAGTGGGAATACTCCAGCTCTGCCCTTCAGGTATTGAACCCTGCAGCCGGCTGCAACGGAAGATCTGGGGTTGAACCCGGACTCTTCGCACTTTCCTGCTTCTCACTGCATAAGGAGAGATCCTGGGTCCAGACACTTCCAGCTCTCGGTCCTGCCCTGCAAATGCCTCCTTCTCTCTTGCAGGTGCCTCATATGGACAGAGGGCCAGCAGGAAATGAATATGAGCCCATGGAGTGGCTCAGCTATGGCAGCAGCCAGGTACAGCCCCTGCAGCCACTGGATGCCCTTTCCTTCCTCTTCCCCATGCAACATCCCCACCAAGGTCTCTTGCTCTCTTCCAGATGATGGGGAGCAGTGGCCTGGTCGGCTGCAGCCAGGAGGAGCCCATGGACTGGGAGAGCTCCGGCTGCAGCCCCCAGGTATGGTCCCTGCTGCCGGCTGCACGGGCAGAGCTGAGGCTGTGCCCGGCCCCTTGGCGCTGCTCCGCGCTGCCTTTGGGGAGCAGCCGCGCGGGAGCCTGGCCCAGGTGTGCGGGCGCTCTGGCGGGCCGCGGCGCCGGGGCAGAGCTGCACAGGGCGCAGGAGCGCCCAAGGCCTGGGCACCTGCTGCCTCAGCCCCTCTGCCGGCCTCTGGGCTGCGCTGGCCACGCCAAGCCTCTGCCAGGGCACCAATGACGGCAGCGCTGCTGCCAAAGAGCCCGCGCAGCCGCCAAAGAGCCTCTGCTCCACGGGAGCCCCCGAGCCGCTCCTCGGCCCTGCTGATGCCTCCTTTTCCCTTGCAGGCCAAGCTCCCCTTCACTCTGGCTGCTGCCTGGAAGCGCTGGGCATGAGGACTGCGGCCATAACCCCTATTTGGATGTCCCGGAAGAATCTTTTATAGTAGTATTTGTTCTTATTGATATTGTTGATCTTCTTCTTGTTAGTTTTTTTGATTTTTATTATTATTGTTCTTGTTATTGTTTCTTATATTGTTCTGTTTTTATTGTTGTTTAAATATATATTCTTGTATCATTGTTTTAGTGTTACGTATTTTATCCAAGTGATCTCGGGCACTAAAATCCTCCCCACTGCAGGTGTCTGTGTGTAATGCCAATATTCCAAACACTAGGGGCAAGCGAGGGTTACCAAAAGGTCCCTTTGGACTTCCCTTCACACGTGGCCCTGGGGATGCCACAGTCCCTTTTCCATCTTTTCCTTTTTCTTTTTTTCATCTTTTTCTCTTTCCCTTTTCTTTTTCCTTCTCCTTTTTTTTTATTCTCTTTCTTTTTCTTCTTTTTTTTTCTGGTCTTTTTTCTTTCTTTTTTCCGTTTTCCTGTTTCTGGTCCTTCTTTTTTTTTTTTTTTTTTTTTTTGTCTCTTTCTTTCTCTCTCTATTTTCTTTTTCCTTTCTTTTCATTTCCTTTTCCTTTTTTTAATTCTTGTTCCTTTCTTTTCCCCTTCTTTCTTTTTCTCCATATTTCCTCCAAAGTGTATCTGTGGGAGAAAACTGGCAGAGAAAAGGATCGTAGGACATCACTGAGCCAAAGAGCATTCCCCACAGGCAGCAGGGACCGCAGCTCTGCTCCACACTCAGGCGTTCTCCTTCTAAATGTTTGCGCTCAAGCAGTGCCAGGAGAGGACAAGCTCATCCTAGGAGAGCCGACATTGCTGTCTGGAAAGGAAAGGAGCCTCCAGGGCCAGGCCTGCAAAGGAACAATGGTTCTTTTCCAGCAATGTGTATCCATTCCAATGCCAGGCTGTGGAATTTATTGCTCCTGTAGGGAATAAGTGTATGGTTCCTGGCAAAACAGGGAGCAGCTGAGTGCGCCCAACAGCCTGGCTCATTGCGACCAATGATCACCTGCAGGAACCAGCCCTCATGCACACGGTCGCCGCAGTCCCGCTTCACGGCTTTAGCCCTCTCTTCAGCTTCTCCCAAAGAAGGTGCCCTGCTTCTGCTGCATCTTTCCCTTGCAGGCCAAGCTCCCCTTCACCCTGGCTGCTGCCAGGAAGCGCTGGGCCCAGGGACTGCAGCAACTTCTTCTTTGGATTTTTTTCTGTACACTTTTATATTATCATTTATTCTTGTTAATATTGTTCTTGGTTTTATTGTCGTTATCGCTGATTTTATTGTTCTAATTTTTCTTGTTATTGTTATTGTTTATTAGATTGTTCTTTTTGTTGTTGTTTAAATATATATTCCTGTATCATTCTTTCACTGTTGTGTGGTGTTTCCAAGTGAGGTCAGGCACAAAAATCATCCCCATTGCAGATGTGTGTGTGTAGCCCTAAGATTTCAGACCCTAGGGGAAAGAGGGGGCCAGCAAAGTTTCCCTCTAGGATTTCCCTTCACACATTGGCCTTCGGATACCACAACTCATTTTCCACCCTTTTTCACGTCTTCTTTTCCTGTTTTTATACTCCTCTTTTTTCTTGTTCTTTACATTTTTTTCTTCTTTACCTTTCCTTATTTTTCTTTTCCTCTTCTTTATTTTTTCCATTTTTTCCTCTTTTTTTTTCATTGCAATTCTTTTAATTTGTTTTCATCCTATTTTTTTTTCCTACTCCTTTTTTTCTTTTATTTCCTCCAAGATGGTTCTCTGGGAGGAAATTGTGTCAGAGAAAAGGAGTGTAAGACATCACCGAACCAAAGAGCTTTCTCCACAGGCAGCAGGGACCACAGCTCTGCCAGGCCCAGCAGGAATCGCGCTGCACACAGGGAGCAGCTGAGTGCACCCAACCGCCTGGCTCATTGCAGCCAATGACCACCTGCAGGGACCAGCCCTCACGCACATGCTCGCCCCAGTCCTGCTTCACTGCTTTAGCCCTCTCTTCAGCTTCTCCCAAAGAAGATGTCCTGCTTCTGCTGCATCTCTGCATGGCTCTTGCTTTGGGAGACAGGTCAAGAGGGCAGCCTCAGATCCTGAAGGAACCACAGGTGTCCCGAGCAGGGCATGATGTTCACTCCTTCCAGCAGCATGGGACATAGGGATACACTGGGCCTTGGAAGCAAAGCACCAGCAGCACCTGAGCTGCAGGACCACTGAGGCCAGGGGAAAGGAGGAGAGCAGCTTTGGCCCAAAACGCCCGCTCTTCAGGCACCCCAGGCACAAGAAAAGGCACCCACCCATATCCTCATCTTCCACAGCTGCAGGGAGCAAGGGCCTCCTTTGGCCCCTTTGCCATATGTAGCAAGCCAGCAGGGCTGCAGCTTCCCAAGCAAGGCCACTGCAGCCCTGCACAGACCACAACGGGCACTGCGCTCGCACCCAGCAGCAAGCAGTCCTGACGCACAGTGCGTGCAGGCTCCTGCCGGCCTCTTGGCGCAGCTTGCTGAGCACACCTCTGTGCTCACACACCTCCTGCTCAGCAAGTATTTGCGCCTGGCTCCTCACACCACCTGCCCAAGGGAAGGAGCCCATGCTGAGAGAGTTCACCTCGCACAAAATACAAACCTCACAGCTGAAATCACTAGCCACTGCATGCTTAGCGAAGCCCCCAAATACTGTCTCTTCTTCCTTTTATCCCTCCCCAGAACAGGCAACACGGCTACATTTCCCTTAACAGCATTTCCCTACTAAAAAGCTGTCCCCAACACCCACACATTCCACATAAAATCTCTGTCAACAATACACTTGTCTCCTCCAGCCTAGAGTAATCCACCTGCCCTACTCAAATACCTCCCTCCAACAATACATATGGAATGGGTAGGCAAAAAGGCACACACAGACACTGATGCAGCAAGAACATATGCTGAAGTTTGCATGCACTTTTCAAGGACTGCTCAAATAAGGATCTGGAAAGTCTTGCAGAGGCACCCACTAGCAGTGCACAATGCCACTCACTCATGCTGCAGGGAGCAGAGAATCTTATGCAACTTGTCTGCAGATTCTGGAAGGATCACTTTATGAGGATGACCGTATCATGGCCATGTCTTCTTCCACCTAATAGTATAAATGACGGGGCCTAGCACTGATAAGTGGAGCAGGGATGGGGAATGACACCTGACCCACACTTATGGCTGGACCGTGAGAATCCCTCCCTTACCCTTAACCCGGCACCCTGGACTAAAGGAAACTGCTTCAAGGATGAGAATCCTCTGAACAGTCAGGAAGAAATGTCCTAGCATTTACCACGTACAAGTAGTGCTTCCCTCATGTATGATGCTAGCAATTCTGTGTACGAGATCTGGGAAGGCCTCAGGGCATCCTGAAAATGTGTCAAATTAGATTCTTATACCAAGGACATTTAAAAATCAACCTGCTATTAATCCCTAAGTGTAGGGCCTTCCTTCACCTGACCTGCACACGTGTCCCACAGGATGCCCAAAGGGGAAGAAGCCCCAGCCTAACTGTGGGGCAGCTCTCAACTCTCAAGGTGCCGCACACAACGTGTCCCCGCAGGGCCCAAGCCACAGCCAAAGGGAAGCTGTCGCACCCCATGGACACGGGGCCTGGAGATGCAGGGCCGAACTCCACGAGCCCCTGGGGGACACAGGACCCTGCAGGGCTGGGACACACTCAGGGACCACGTCACGGGGGGCAGTGTCCCCGTAGGCAGCTGGTGCAGAAAGGGACTGCTGCCAGGAAGGGCCCCGTGCTGGGGACCACGATGGAGGCTGCTCTGTCCCTCAGCCCCTTGGGGAACAGGGACTATGGCAGGTCCTAGTGCTCTTGTGATTTCCAGATCATCACTGTAGGCACCATCTGCTTCTCCAGCACAGCAGAAGGCCTTATGCTGAAGCTGTTCAATGTCCTGACTTCCAGGAGACACAGAGTTTGCTCAGGTTAAGTGCTTGGTAGGATTCCGTTGTTTCCTTTCCCCACTGATGCAGTTAAGAGGAGTAGTGAGGACACCTGCAGAACATCTCTCAAGGAGTCAGTGACCAGCAGAGCACGTGGTGGCAAGTGTGGCATGTGAATCCACTCACTGAGGCAGGTTCCATCCGGGACATGCAGGCATGTTCTTTTCTGTCAGGAATATCAAGCTGCTTCCTGGGTAGTAGCTACTCAAGAGCTGCACAGAGGACATAAGGAGACAGTTTGAGTAGATTTAAGAGCTCCTCAGGAGACAGTGTGGGGCATCCTGCCTTGGTGTCCTAAAGAAAAGTCAAAACACTTCAGGGTTTCTTGGTCAGTGTAAGGAAAAAAAAATAAGTAAATAAAAATTAAAGAAAATGTAGAACTTGTCATGTTACAGACAACTCCTAGAAAATAATGTTTGCATTTTCATGGACTATAAGGAGTTTTCTAAGGGGTAGAGCATACATCATAGACAGACGTGGCCAGGAAAAATAAGTAAATAAATAAATAAAAGAACAAAACATTTGCAAACTCCAAGGTCATAAGATAGATTGCAATAACCATCTTACACTGAACAAATACCAACGCAGGAGCTCAGGTATCAGTTTCACTCTGAAACACTGAAGTTCCACATTGCCTGCATGAAGGATATATTCTAGCTTTAAACATTCCAGGATGGCTGATTGGAAAGGGCCTTCAGAGACTTTGTTCATCCTCACGCTCTGACAGCAGATAGTTAGGGTCCGGCGGCCGGAAGATATCGCGCTGTACGGAAAGATAGGGCCCCTAATAGCCAATAGCGTTTAGTTTATGACATAAGCAGATGGATGTGACGTTGTAAACCTTAGCTATATAACACCGTGTAACTATCAATAAAGGCCATTTGCCGTCCACCACATTGGTGTCAGCGAGCTGATGGCCCGAGCGGCCTGGGGGTGGTCGCCGTGCCGTTCCTGAACCAGGTCGCCACGCCGCTTGAACGGCAACAAGTGGTGCCGAAACCCGGGAATCATCGCCTGGACGGGTGAACGGCGGCCGGAGCGGCTGGACCAGCCCGGCGGAGAGGACGCTACCAGAGCAACAAGGAGGATGGAAGCCCTTGTGAAAGTCGTATCGCAATTACATAAGCATTGGGGGATTGATTGTAAGCCAAAAGATTTTGCTCTCGCTGTTGCCAGGCTTTTAAAAATTAAGGTTATAGACCAGCCGGTGGATATTCTGAAGTCCCTGAAGTGTGTCCCTAAAGTGTGGGACAAATGTACTAAGGCGTTGGCCGAGGAGACGATGTCTTGGGGTTGTGGGAAAAACCTTAAGGCTTGGGGAAAAGTTGTACAGGCGTTGCAGAAGGCTATAAAGGAGCAGGAGACCTGGGTGGCGGTAAGGGACTGTTTGTTGGTCACCCCGAAAATGGGAGTTGGGGCAACCGCACAGACTTTGCACCGCCCAGATGATGGTGATTCTGCTGAGCCTAAAGATCTGCAAGAGAGCGACACATCCCCTCCATCCCCGAACCCCGTCCTGCTTACAGAGGAGCAAAAACAGCCGAAATCTGTTTGGGGCGAGCTAGCCAAGGAAGCTAGGAACATTGAAAAGAAGTCAGACCATGGAGACACCTGGGTCAGACCACCACCCTATGCCCCCCAAAATGGCGCTGAGCCACAAGGGGAAGGTCGGGGCGAGGATGCTCCCGGCGGGAACAGACGGGAACCGTTAGATAAACAAGAGAGGAGGACAACAAGGAGGAGAAAGGTGGTTCGGGTGACCGGCCAGGTGAGGGAGGCCCGAGTGAGGCGCTGAGAACCGATCAGAGCGGCCATTTCACAAAACGCCTCTGTGAGTAGGAGGCGGGGCGAGCCAAGGAGGGGGGAACAGCCCGCCCGCAACGGAAGTGGGCGGGACGGAAGTAGGCGGGGCCGGAGCCCAACGAGAAAGTACCGGAGCCCGGAAGTGACCAGTCAGTCGAGTTCCGACTCCGGATCAGACACTAGTGAGGACGAGTGGGTCACAACTGATTCAAACTTAAGGGAGGAGGAAATGAAGGTAAACAGAGCTAAGAGCCAAAATATTCCCATTCGAATTAAAGAAAAACTGCGAAAGGAAGAAACCCCTCTCAGGGACTGGAGGGAAATAAAGATCGCGTGTGCCGAGTGGGCCCCATCGGCCGCGCTAGCGTTCCCGGTCCAGGTGACGGAGGGGGGACAGAGGGTCCACTCGCCGATAAAATCTGAGGACGTACAAGCGATTGTTAAAGCAATTGCAGATAAATGGACTAATTCTGCCATGGTCTCGAACCTCATAGATGGTATCTTCGGGGGGGACGATCTGCTCCCGTTCGATATAAAACAAACTTGTAGGCTAATCTTTGATGGAGCAGGGATGATCGTTTTCAGACAAGAATGGGAAGACAACTGTACAAAGTGTTTAGCCCAAGTAACTGGTGCAGATCATCCATTACATGGCTCCAGCCTGCAGCGGTTAATGGGTGCAGATCCAACAATGATCACCCCCCAGGCGCAGGCCCATGGCCTGCGGGCCCATGAAGTTACGACAACTACTCGTGCGGCCAGAGAAGCCATTCGCACAGCCTGTAGAGTTGTTGCCAGACCATCGCCATGGTCCTCAATAAAGCAAAGTGAAAGTGAGAGCTTTACACGATTTGTAGATCGTCTCCAGGCAGCGGTCGACTCTTCGTCCCTGCCCACGGAGGCAAAAGGCCCGGTCGTAGCGGAATGTTTACGCCAACAATGCAATTCGGCAACCAAAGAAATCCTGCGATCATTGCCGGCGGGGTCAAGTATCGCAGACATGATTAAGCATGTTGCAAAGGAAGAGCATCTGACCCCAATTCAGGTGTCTGTTCACACCGCAATAGCCAACGTAATGGCAGGTTCTAAATGTGGCCAGGCCGGCCACGTTGCAGTAAACTGCCCTTGGCTGGGGGACTCGCTGGCAGCGCTCCCCCCATGCCAAGATCGACCCAAATGTCACTGTCAGGAAAGATGGCAGAGTCAAGTGGTGCCCGCTTAAGTCTGTTAAACCAGACCTTCAAAATAAAACTAATGAAAATTGTGAGTTTCTGTTCACAGGACCGGATCATCGGACGCCCCGGTGACAGGCGTCCCGCCCGAGCCTGTGAGTTCCACGCCGACCGAATCCAGAAAACAACAAAACAGCCTTCGCAAGAGGGGGCCGCGATGCCTTTGCGTGATCTAAATTTTGGAGCTTGTCACTATAGGACAGGTAGAGTCACATCAGCCCTTTAAATGGGTACTTGAACAGATCGAACAATCTCGAGTAATTAGTACAAAAATAACTATAGGGCCACCAATTTTCAGTGCCACGCTTTGCCAACCAACACCCATTGAACCCTGTTCCAAACGCAGCTGGTACAAAAATTGTTTCACCATTTCAGTGTGGTTAACCACCCTGATATCCACCTTGATAGGGCCGATCACAGTGATCATGATGACACTAATCTTTGGACCCTGTATATTGAATAAGCTCATGCCGTTTGTCAAGAGTCGGCTAGAAAAGATTAATATCATGTTAGTAAAACACCGACAACTGCTTTAAGAATATATCCACTCAGTATTATCCCCACGTTATCCCAAGGTACACCCTATTCCTACACCCCGGTATTACCTGTCATCCCCTACCTTCTACGTGCCTTCTTCTTTGTGCCTTATGCTTTTATGTCAAGTTTATGATATATAATTTTAAGATTGTTATAAACTATAAGAATAGAATAAGATAGTAATAAGAATAAGATAATAATAAGAATAAGTAATTAGAATAAGATAAGAATAAGCAAGAATAAGATAGTTGTATTTTAGCTAGTTTTGTTACGCATAGGGAGGGGGGAAATGTTGCAGACATTTAGGGTCCGGCGGCCGGAAGATATCGTGCTGTACGGAAAGATAGGGCCCCTAATAGCCAATAGTTTTTAGTTTATGATGTAAGCAGACGGATGTAACGTTGTAACCCTTAGCTATATAACACCTTGTTACCCATCAATAAAGGCCATTTGCCGTCCACCACATTGGTGTCAGCGAGCTGATGGCCCGAGCCGTTTGGGGGTGCTCGCCGTGCCGTTCCTGAACCAGGTCGCCACGCCGCTTGAACGGCAACACTCCTGGGAGCTGCTCTGCAGGAAGGCTCTGCAGCCTGCGCTCCAAAGGCCCAGGAGCGCCTCTGCCTTGGAGCCCACACGCAGCAGGCAGCAACTCAGGGAAATTTGACTTAGCTGCTGAACTTGCCACGTGAGGTCAAGATCCCTTTGGAACCAAGCTGCAGCCTTGTCTTCTACATGACTAAGCTGGGGGAAGAGGTAAAAACAGTCAGAAAGGGCTAGAAAAGTCCCCTCTTCTTCTTCCTTTCCTTGCCCCTACATACCGAGCATCCTGCAAGAGGGACGTTCCCAGAGCAAAGCAGTGGGACATGCTGCTGTCAGCGGGAGCTGCAGTCCTCAGTGGGACAGGGGCTGGTGCATGCGCTGCGAGGAGGCAGGAGGTGGCAGGAGCAGGAGCCAGCTGGCGTCCAGGAGGTGGGAGAGCAGGATCCAGCACAGCTCTGTGCCCAGGCAGGAGCTTGCAGAGCCAAGGGCAGCCTGGCGTGTGGCCCTGGAGAAGTGTGCAGCGGGGCCCTGCGTGCAGCAGGCAGCAAGGCGGCCAGGGGACGGGCTCCTTCCAGCAGGGCCAGCGATGCTCATGCAGCCCCAAAAGACTCTCTGCAGGGACCAAAAACTTCTTGTGAGCTCTGTCTTTGCAGAGCTGTAAATGCCAGGAGTTCTCTGCTGGGGAAACGGGTCAAGGATCCTTCTAGACACAGCCACGAGACAGGAGCTGTAGAGTTGAGGATTCTCCTACAGTGAAGAGTCTCCCAAAAAGAATAAGCTTTCCTTTGGGTACAATTCCCCCAGGCTTAGAGCTGAGCTATGTGCTGAGCATGGAATCACCCTCAAGCTCAGAGCCTGGAGAGCGCTACCCTATGGGCTGACAAATCTCCAAAGTGTCCTGGTCTCTTCCCTCATCCACCTTACCCTCATCTTGACATGCACAATGTATTTTAAAGCTTCAACAGACGTCTAGTCTCTTTGCTCTTGCACATCCATCCTGTCACGTACTGGGCAATGAGAACAAGTGTCTGCAGGACCCCCATTTGTGGGAGTCCTCCAACCACAAAGCCAACCTACACAGACTGAGGAGAGGAGGCTACATGAACAAGGATGGCCAAGTGAGTTGTCCATGTGGGTGAGCAGAGGAGTTTCCGTGGGAGGGGGAGGCTGGGAGAGCGCTGGCTGCAGCCGCCCCGTGCGCGTGCAGGGCGCAGGGCTGCTGTGCTGCTGTCCCTGCAGGGGCAGGAGGAGCCCAGCGCTCGCTGCGGGCATTGCGAGCTGCTCTTGCGAGGCTGTGCGGCGCTGCCGCAGCAGCGGGTGCGTGGCCAGGTGGCGCAGCGAGGAGCACGGCTCCGCGCTGGCTGCTGGGAGCCAAGGCCCCCAGCGCTGGGCAGGGCCGCGCGCGCAGGGGAGCAGCTCCCGCGGGGCCAGCGCTCCTCCTGGCAAGGCAGCCTGCGCGGGAGCGCCACGAGCGCCGCCTCCTTGCTGCCCTCATCTCGCCATGGGGCGTCTGCAACCTGCGCCACTGCAGCCAGCACAGGCAGCACCTGGCCGCACTCAGGAGAGAGCGCGACAAGACACGTGGGCCACAACAAGGAGCTAAAGCTCAGGGTTCACAGGGACGCTTGGTGCTGCAGAGGGCTGGGGCTTCCCTTGTTTTCTCCCAGCAAGGCAGGAGCTGGAGGAGCGGGAAAGGCTGCGCTGGTGGGACAACCCTTGTGGCCTGGAAACGAGTGTGTGGGTCCGTGCTGAGCTGATGAAGGATTCAGAATGGGAATGGGGGGAAAGTCGTCCCCAGGCACCCTCTGGGAGTTCTGAGGAAAGCCCTTCTCTCCTGGTGTACCCTTTCTCCATCCATGACAATGTAGGGAGCTCCAGGAACAATGACTTTTTGTTCCTCCTCTCCAAATGAGTATTCTGCACATTCAGGCCTGGAGAAGTAGCCATGAAGAACAACCAAAGATGTAGAGGTGTCATTGCAGAAGAGCAGGCAACAGGTGAGGGAGCCAAGATCAGGGAAAAGGGGTTGTTCCAATCACTTCATCTCCCCCAAATCCTCTGTATGACAATTCCAAAGCCTCCTTCCCAGAGAGGGACACAGCAGACACCCCCCACATGTAAAGCTGGTGACAGAAAAGCCACAGCAACGTGAGTGCTGAGAGAGGACAGTAGCTGCACAGAGAATAAACACATTGCTTGCAAGGCCCCTTGTGCCCAGGTTGGGAGGCAGACGAGCCGCAGCTTCTGTGCAAGCAGCCTGCGTGGGGCAAGGGCTTCCCAGCGCCTTTCCTGCCGATGGGAGCACTGCGCACGCCTGGGCTCTGCAGGCGTCACGCGCGCAGGCAAGGGGGCTCCCAGCACTTGCCCTCACAGCCACGGGGCTGAGCTGGCTGCCCAGCCCTCTGCTCGCGCCTCCATCCAGGGAACACTGCTCTGCTTCACACTTCCCCTCCAGCATTCCCAGGGCAGCAGACAAATGCCTGCTGCCAATTCCCCGTGCCACCAGCCCTGCGGCTGCTTGGGAGCCACCCAGAGCCCTCCGCGCACCTCTGGCGCCAGCCCCTTCCCAGCAGCTGCGCTCTGCCTCGCAGGGGCACTGCGGCATGCCAGCAAGCAAGGTTAGCCAACAGCAAGATGCTCCTCTGGGCTCCAGCACTTTGGTGGCAGGGCTTGTGCTGCTTGCTTTTGGAGGATTTTCACCAATGTGAGGACTACACCTGATGGTCTGCTATGGAGTCCCTGATGAGGGGCGGCCTCTTCAAGGCCCGGGGAGCGCAGAGCTGTGGAGGGGACAACTCGTCCTGCGCCCCAGGGACCTGCTCAGGAGTGGGGAGAGGAGGTGTCTGGTGTCCCCATGGCGACTACCAGGACTTTGTGATGGGGGTGGCATCACACCCACAGGCCACTATGAACGGGCAGTCCCCAAGGTGACCGTGTCCCTGCTGGGGTCTTCACTCTGAGGATTGCGGCGCAACCAGCAGGGAGCAACTCCCCTTGGTGCCCGTGCGAGAGGTCCTCAGAGAGGTTCCTACAGATGGAGAAGGAGCAGCAGGCGAACGCCCGCACCTCATCCATGGAAGGGAACTCTAGTGCGCAAGAGTGCACGAGTGAGGTGAGTGGTGGGGCTGGAGGGAGAGCTGGGAGGCAGGGACGGGACCAGCATGGAGAGCACAGGGGTGGTGGGGAAGGAGCCCTGAGTCAAGATAGCCGAGCAGGAGCTCCTCCAGCGAGGGGACGTGCATTCCTGGGCATGGGAAAAGCACCCTGACCTTCACTCTCCCCCTGTACTTGATGCTGGTGATGTTGCACCTCAAACACTGTGTTCAATTCTGGGCCCATCACTAGAAAAAGTAAAAATAAAAGCCATGGAGGCACTGGAGTGTGCCCAGAGAAGGGCACCAAAGCTGGTGAAGGCTTTAGAGCATGGACCCTATGAGAAGTGGCTGAGGGAGCTGGGGTTATTTAGTGTGGAAAAGAGGAGCCTCAAGGGAGACATTATTGCTCTGAACAACAACCTGAGAGGTGGTTGTAGTAAGGCAGGGTTGATCTATTCTCAGAAATAGATATCAATAAGACAAGAGGAAATGGCTTCAGGTTGCACCAGGAGAGGCTCAGGTTAAATATTAGGAAAACTTTCCAGGTGGAAAGAGTGGTGAAGCATTGGAAGAGGCTGCCCAGGGAAGTGGTAGAATCACTGTCCCTGGCAGCCTTCAATAAATGTGCAGATAAGGCACTTTAGAGCCATGGTTTAGCAGACATGGGGTTGAGGGGTTTACAGTTGGACTAAATGTTTTTGGAGATCTTTCCCCAACATAGTGATTCTATGATTCTCTGATCTGGATGCTCCAAGGCCCACATGAACCCCATGAGCTCTGTACTGAGGGCAGAGAGCAGGTCCAGGCCACGCACAGCCGCATTGTGCTCAGCCAGGATATTCCCTCGGACACGAGGCTGGGGTTTCCCGTCATTTGGAGCTGCTCGTACCAACACAAGTGTCCCCATCACGGGCCTCCTTCTCCCCACAGGTGGGCCAGCAGGAGCTGCCCGCAGCAGTGCAGCGCAGCGGGAGCCCGGCTTCGTCCCACCAAAGGGACCGGCTGTCGCCGCTGCCCGGCCCTCAGGGCTCACACACCTGTGAACACGGCATCGCACAGGTACAGAGCTGAGCGGCGGTGGAGGCCGAGCCTCTGCCTGAGTCCCCATGGGGCCGAGAAGCAGGCGGGACCTGCTGGGAGACACCAGGAGGTCTCTGTGCCCGGCAGGCCGAGCGCTGCTCTGCACGGCAGCCTGCACGCACCCGCCTCGGGCTCTCCGAGGAGCTGCCTTTGCCCAAGGCTTGCCCATAGGCACGAGCCCTCTCCCCAGGCAGCCTTTGGGAGCAGGGCAGCAGCCACCTGCATGGCAGAGCCATCGTCAAGGGGGTCAGAGGCTGCCGGAGGTTTCCCATTGGGAAGGATGGAGGGAGGGACCAAGGACGGCAGTAAGGACAGCCTTTGTGGTGGCCTTCATTTCAGGTTGTGGAGGAGAAGGCCAGCGATGTCCCCTCCACAGTGCAAGAGCCGCAGCCCTCCACCAGCCTTGGAAGGCCTCAGGAAACACCATCGCCCTCTCCACGGGAGCCAACACAGCCTGATGCCAATAGAGCTAGGATGGAGCTCGCTGTACCTGTGCCCCCACACGCACTGGCACGCATCATCCACCAAGACGCCCAGGCAAGATCATGGCAGCTCCAGAGCATAGAGTGGCGCCCCAGCACATCATCTTCTGCACCTCAGACAGGGCCTGATCCCTACAGTCATCGGGGACAATTCCAGTGCAGCATTCCTAGCTGGCCGAGCTGGCCTAGTGGACTAAGCTGCCCAAGTGGGCCAGTGAGAGTACGGACATCACGGACACGGCAGCAGCCCTTGGAGATCACGTGCCACCTCCAAGGAAGGCCAGTGCACGTGCATGAAGACAACACTGCACGCTACCTGGCTGTGCTCAGCATCAGAACAGAGCCGCTGGAGGAGCTGGAGAGGAGCTGCCTGCAGCGCACTGGACAGAGCTTGGCCCAGCTCCGAGAAGGAGCTTTTCCAATGAGGGAGCAGAACCTGAGAGAGAGGCAGGACGAGCAGGAGGAGGGCCGTGGCAACCGTTTCTCCCTGACGCTGGCAGGATCACTCAATGCCAAACCCAAGGAGGTGAGTGCCAGGGAGTGCTGGGCCATGGGGGAGCCGTCCCAGTGCTGTGGCCAGCAGCTGTGCCGCGTCGTGCGGGACAGCCGGCTTGTCAAAGCACTGGCGGAGCCCCACGAGGCCTTTCCTCCCTTAACAAACCTCCCTCTCTCCTTCTAGCTCCTCGCCAGAAACTCCTTCTATGACCTCTGGAAACCAGAGATCACGCGAGTGGAGCTCCTCAAAGGCGCAAGCTGCAAGTGGGAGGTGCTGGAGCGGCTCTATGCTCATGCCCCAACCCGGGAGGCGCCGAGAGGCCTGGGAGCACTGCAGGAGGAGAGAGCAGAGGACACTGATGAGGAGGAGGAGGATGGGGAAGAGGAGGTGGAGGAAATTAACTCTTTGACCTGGGTCAGACCCAGCCTTTGCAGCCCGGCTGTGAACCAGGAGACGGAGCACGAGAAGGTGCCCTGCTCGCCCCATGTCAGCACCACAGAGGCTGTGAGCGAGGCACCTGGCCACGTGGAGAGCCTTGAGCCAGCAATGCCCAGGGGCAGTGAGCCAGGAGCACCTCCTTTGGCCAACAGCTTTCTGCACGCAGAGGACAGCGTGCCTATCCCACCAGCAGCAAGTGCAGGAGCAGAACCAGAGGCCTCCCCTGCATCCAGCAACTTCATCCAGCATGCAGGGGAAAATGCTCCTCCGTCTCCATCACTTCCTCCAGAACCTGCACCAGAGGCCTCTCCTTCGGCTGAAAACCCTTGCGATGAGATGAGCAGCAGCCCGTCTCCCAAGGAAACCCTGCTGCAGGAAACAACAGCAGCAGCTTCTCCCCCGGCTGCAGGCCCTGCTGCCCAGGTGAGCAAGCAGCATCTCCCCTATCCTCACCATCCCCGGGAGCTGCCGTGGGAGCTGTGTGGGGGGTGCCCAGAGTTACCCCATTTCCTTGGAGCCCCCCTGCCCATGGCATCCCACTGTCACCCCCAGGCATTTATCCTCTGCCATGTCTCCATGGGGAGACGCCGGCTCCTCTCCGTTTCCAAGTGCCAAAGACACAGGGATGAAGTCTGCTCCAGCCCACGTCGCATTCAGCCCTGAGGCCTGGATGCCCAGTGAGGAGGGAAGAGGCAGCCCCAGCAGCAGCCCCCTCCACACCAGGGCACCAGCCCCCTTGTGCCACGCACGCCCCTGGCTGCCTCCATTCCCCCTGCCCAGCCCTCTGCTATGGCCCCACAACGAGCCTTGTCCCATTGCTGTGCCAGCCGCAGGTCCCTTCCCTTGGGACGTGCAGCCGTGGGCAGCCTCCTCTGACCCAAACCCTTTGCCATTGTGCAACCTGGGGCACTGGGACCCTCAGCAGGGCCAGCTGATGGCTGACGGGTGCGTGTTCTTGCTCTGCCCATGCAGGCGGCCTTGGAGCCCCAAGAGGAGGAGGAGAAGCCCTCCTCCTGCAGCCCCACACCCGACGTTGAGGCAGGTACGTACCCACATGGAGAGCCCTGCTGGGGACAGTGGCCTGTCCTGGCACAGGGGGTGGCACCGAGGCCGGCAGCAGGAAGCGCTCGGGAGTTGCTGTGCTGAGGACAGAACCCCTCGGGAAGCCCTTGGTGGCAGGGACAGGCAGGTGCAGCCCTGCACCCTGCAGCCCATTGCCCACAGCTCTGCTTCCCACCACAGGCATCGCTGCCCTCCCAGACGTTGCAGCTCCCCGGCGATGGCGCTCACGGCTCAGGACGGCGCTTCGAGCTCTGCGCAGAGCGTTCTGCTGCTGCTGCATCCCGGGACAGCGAGAGGAGCAGCGAGCGGATGCATGTTCCAGACAGGTCCCCTGAGATGGGGGCTGGAGCAGAGCCGAGAGACAGAGCGACGGATGCTGTGTCCTGAGGGCTACAGAGATGCTGCCCTGCTGTGTCCGATAGCACCCATGTGCCCAGAGAGACCATACTGGCCAACATCGCCCGCAGCCATCGCCTGCTTCAAATAAACCCATTTGGTAGCTTTTTCTCCCCGTGTCAGTTGGTGTCAGAAAATCTCCAGGGAGACAAGTGGGGCTGTGGGGCCATAAGGCCATGGGATGACTCCTAACTCCGCACTGGTCTTGGTGGTTGGGGTGGGTAGCAGACCCAGCAAACAGGGCTCCTCGTCACTGATACTGCTGGCACGCGTCTGTGGTCTTGACTGGTTGTCAGAGTGACCCCAGGGCTCTTTCAATAGCAGCAGATTAGGTGAAACATCACCCAGGGAGTGTTCCTCTGAGGCAGAATTTTTCAGCATTTCTACTGGGAATCTTGAGAAAAATGGATTCATTGTCACCTTGTGCAGAGTGAGGACAGCTCGTCTGCCTGTCAGCCTTGATTCCAGTGTCATGTGCCCACATCTCTTTGAACTGCATGACAGTAACCCTAAACAAGTTCCCCTGAAAAGAACCCAGCCCTTCCTAAGAGCAGACAAGTCCAGTTTCAAAACCTCCGATCTCCAACTTCTCTCCCTTTCTCAGGGCACTTGAGGGAGCTCTCCAAGCTCCACTTCTAGCCAAGAACATGCAGAGCTGTTTTTAGCTACCCATATACACTTTCCAAACCATTTTTTCATACTCTCAGTCTTGTAACAGGTGACAGGAAAATATTGGAATTAAAATTAGCACTTGGAGAGTCCTCGGGGTCTCTGAGGGAGCTGCCTGGGCCTGGCAGCTCTCACAGAAACCTCAGGAGACCAGAGTACATCAGAGCTGTAGAGTGAGGCTGAGCAGAGAGGACAAGGGCACCTGCAATGGCACCAGCTGTCCAGGACTCCATGACCGCATCCCACACCAGTTCTTCTCAGTTCCACCTGAGAGATTACCTCTTCTACTCCACATGCTCCAAGACACATATCTGTATGTATTGCACAGGCCGCTTGGGATATCTGGATGCAGATCCTGGCAAGAGCTGAGGAAGCTTCAGGCCTGAACCTCAGTGTCCATCAGGCAGCAGGCTCCAAGCTCCCTTTTGTTGGGGGTCATTCCTTCTGTCTCCTGCTAAAGCGTTTGTACCTGTTCTCCAAGGAGAACCTGCTTGGATAGAAAGTCACAGACCTCTAATGTCTTTCAGTCCTACCTAGACCATAAAAGCAGGTGGACCCATGAAGGACAGAGACCCAGTTCAGACCCTGTAGGAAAAATCTCACAAGATCCCTCCTGTTGGACATGGAGGGGAATAACTACAGATAAAGAGCCTGGCAATTACATATTATTAATGGTGCTGCTCTCGTTACACCATGCTTGCTCAGGCACTGGATTCATTTAGCAGCCTGAAAGATCTTGCTGGACTCCCTGGTCCACTGGTAGCTCGCTGCAAGTCTCTGCTCCTTGTCCACGTTCGCCAGAGAAGATCATGCTTACAGTGGCACAAATTCATGGTGCTAAGTGCTCCATCTCCCTCCTCTTGATTAAGGAGCTGCCTTTCTCCAGGGCTGCAGAGCTCCGCAGGTGTCAGCCCCTCCACGGGGCACCCTCAGCAAACCCTCTCGTCCCCGCCGCTGCTGCTGGCCCCTCACTGCTCTGGCAGCAGCGACCTCAGCGCCAGCACCCGCCGTGAGCCTCCTGCTGGCCCAGCAGCTCCTCGGGCAGGGGGACCTCGCTCGCGCACAGCCCAGCGTGGGCTGCTGCCGCCGCGGGCTGCAGGGACACCAGGTTCCTCGGCAGAGCCGCCCCGGCCAGGAAGGGGCTGCTGACGTCACAACCAGCTGCGCGGCCTGGCCTATCAGGGGCTGCGGCAGCAGTGACGTCACCAGCCGACGCCCACGCGTCAGCACAGAGCCAGCCCTGCAGAGAGCAGGGGCCTCCCGGCAGCGTCCCCGCAATGGCCTCCGTGTCCCTGCCCGCTGCTGAGACACCCCTGGCCTCACAGGCAGCGCCTGCTGCTGCCCCGGCAGCTCCGCGCACACAAGGGACCTCCCCGCGTGTCTGCACCAGACCCCGCTGCCGGCCGCGCTGCTGCTGGGACAGGAGCGGCCTCAGAGCCCGTCCCCAGCCATGGGCCAGCGCTGGCCTCGCAGCTGCTCTGCCAGCAGGGACCTCCCAAGGAACTGCCCAGCCAGGTGCCTCTTGCTGGCCTGCCAGGGACTCGGAAAATAGCAGAGCTCACGGTCACCCTCACAGACATGTATGGACCTGCTAATGCCTGGTGCTGTCCAGCCAGGAGTGCAGACAATGTGACCACCCTCCCAAGCAGTAGCAGTGCCATGTGCCTGCTGCTCACCTCCCAGGTGCTTACAAATATTGACTTGATCAACATCTGACCAGATGATCTCCAAATGTCCCTTGCAACCAGAGAAAGGCACCTTCTCTCACTCAAGCCCCCTTGAAGCTTGCTTATGAACCAGCAATGTCCCCTTGCTGCCAAGAAGGCCAGTGCTCTTCTGGGGTGTAGTAGGAAGACTGTTGCCAGGAGGACAAGGGAGGTGATCCTGCCTCTCTACAGGTCACCTGGTAAGGTGACCACCTGGGGAGGCCACCCCTTGAGTCCTGTGTCCAGTGCTGGGCTCCCCAGTACAAGAGGGACATGAAGCTACTGGAGAGAGCCCTCATAGGTCTACAAAGTTGATCAGGGAGCTGGAGCATCCCTCCTATGAGGAGAAGGTGAGAGATCTGAGCCTGCTTTAGCCTGGAGAAGAGAAGGCTGAGAGGGGATCTTATCAGGGTGTGCAAATACCTGAAGGGAGGTTGCCAAGAGCATAAGAGGTTGGCCCAGACTCTTTTCAGTGGTGACTAGTGATGGCACAAGAGGCAACAGACACAAATTGAAGCACAGGAAGTTCTGCCTGAATTTGAGGAAAGCATCTTGACTGTGAAGGTGACAGAGAACTGGCATGGGTTGCCCAGAAAGGTCGTGGAGACTCCTTCTGTGGAGATACTCCAGACCTGCCTGGACAGGATCCTGTGCATTGTGCTGTAGGTGACACTGCTTGATCAAGGGGATTGAACTAGATCATCTGCAAAGCCCCTTCCAACCTCAACCATTCTGTGATTCTATAAATGGTTTCCACTGGAATAGATCAGCTTTTTGAGGTGTAGGCATCTGCCTGTCCCTCAGCTTTATTGTGAGTGCTGCTCTAGTAGGACAGAAGGCACCCAGGGTCGTTAGAGACAACCAAGGAAATTCCTGACCTGGCCTCCCACTGAAGCTCTATCTCCAGTGATTCCATTAGGACTTTTAGGCCAGGAGCTTGCAAGCAGATCATGTGCATGCTTAGCCTGGTAAGGGGAATCCCATCTGCCATGTATTTGTGGAGTTCATGAGTTAGCTGAATCCTTCTCCAAACCTGGTGCTTCTGAACAGACATGTGGAGCCCCAGTAAGCCATCTGAATACATCACCTGAATCATATATGCACCACGTATCAACAAGCTCCCTTCTTATCCCTGTCTGGGTGTCCTGCCTAGTTAAGAGATGTGAATCAGGACTTCCCGTGGGACATTTCTAACTTTGGTAGATAATCATTATCTGATGAAATAAATTGCAATGTTGGAATCTGTATCCCTGTACTCTTTAGAGAAGGAAAACAGGTTACTCTACTTGATGGAACATATCCCAGAAGAAGGAATCCCAAGGGACAGAGTAACTCATGAATTGAGCTGGGCCGCAGCTTGTGGCAACCTGTCAGCACTGCCCAGAGACAGCCGAGTGCAGGAGCAGCTCCTGTGCCAAGAGCAGCAGGGCTGCGGGTACTGCCTGCTGCTGCGGACAGGGGAGAAGAGAGGACAGAGAGGTGAATGGCAGCGTGAAGGAGAGAGGAGAGCTTGTTGTGGGAGAAATTTCTCCAGCCCTTGACACGGTGAGTTTCTAGCTGCAGGGCAATGCTGCTGAGGTTCCTGGAGGGGACTTCTGCACTTGGTTCGTGTTGTTGTCCATTGGGTTTTTAATAGTCTCTCTCCTGGATTATTCAGGGCATAGCAGGCTGAGAAGATGCTTCAGAGCAGCAATTCCCTGCCACACAGTCACAGGGACAGGGCATCCTGCTCCCTTCTCTCAGGGAAGACACAGGGGTGTGAAGCTGCGGTCTGCACCCAGCTCTGCACGGGCTGTGATTGAGAGCAGCATCCCCCAGGCCCAGGGTGCTGTGTGCCCGGGACAGTGACTCTGCAGCCTGCGAGGGGCAGCACTGCCCAGGGTGCTCCCCACAGCGCTGCGGGGAAGCGCTGCGTGGGGAGACAGACACCCGTGAGGGCAGGTTCATTCTGCTGCTAAGAGGCTGCTGCAGAGTGAAGTCTGCCCACAGCTCCAGCTCATACACGGGGCATGTGCGAGGGGTACTTTACAGGAGAAGATCAAGAGAAGGGCTACTTGGAAGGGAAGGAGCTTTTCTTTGTGTCTCTGCTCTTTCAGTCTCCTTATCATGGCAAGAAGAATGAAGGAACAAGTTTTCTGTTTTGACAAAGAAGTGGGAGTCCTAAACCTTCACTCTGAAAGATTAATAGGTGTGTGAGAAACCTCAGCAAGCTGCTTCATCCCCCCCTTAGTCTAGAGGCAGCATCAGTATTATCTTTGTGGTCTCCTAGGACTTTATGTGATCTCCTTCTTAGGACATGCAACTGCAGAACTTCCCTTGGACATTGCCCAGAGGTTTCTGCAGGGCAGAGCTGAGCACAGATAGGGTCATATGGGATCTGTGAGCAGGGACAAGACACAGAGACAGAGGAAGGGACAGCTGTTCCGAAGGGACAGCTGTTCCCCCGGCAGGGACAGCTGCAGGCAGCAGAGAGGAGCAGGGAAGGGGCAGGAAGTGCAGGGCAGGAGCTGCCTCCTCTGCAGCCAGACCTGGGCGATCTCTCCTGCCACAGGACCATCTCCAGCCTCCCCACCAAGGGAGCAAGTTGTCCCCTCTGTGAGGTGACATACCCAGCTGGTAAGGTGACAGTTTTCCACAATGCCTCTCTATCCCTCTCCCTTCCTCTACCCAGCACATTGAAGGTGTTGCTCCTTAATTCTTCTCCTGTCCATGCTGCTCCTGTTCTTGCTCTCAGCTTCCCATGGTTGAGTGTTTTCAGCTGCACTTCAGACATTGATGCTTCAAGGTGTGGAACAGAGGGGTCTGAATGGGAATGAGGTGTTTCCCAAGCCTACCCTGGGTCTGGGAATTGAGCTGACTCTCCCTTAAGGAGAGCCCCTCTTCAGTGTTGTCAGTCCTTTGGCTCTTGCCCTGTGGTGTCCTGCCAGGCTGCCCCCTTCCCTCCAGAAAGGCTCTGCTGTCTCATGGCCATTCTGTGATATCTGAGTGACCCGTGAGGAAGCTGCAGAGATGCTGAGGGTATGGAGGTGGTGGTGGGAGGCTGTTCAGGAGCAGCTGAAATGAGCCCTGTGCGTGTTTGCCCAGGGGTGTGGAGCCCTCCCTTAGGGGTATGGAGACAGGGTGAGAAATTTGGAGATGGGCACTTAGAAACTGCACCGCTGTGCTCTCAGCAGGGCCTGTCTCCTTTTAGGGCACCATATGAGCATGATGACACTCTAGCTTAAGGAGACCGGTGCCCAGGACATCTGGGAACGAAACTTAACAGACAAACCACAAGTCCCGACTCTGCACATAAGTGACTGTGGATGCATTCCTCTAAGGACTCAGAGTTGAAATGTGAAGGATTTGTCCTTTGGGGAACACTCCCGAGGAGTGACAAGGACATCTCAAAGAAACTAAAGAGCACATCCAAGGGAGCTCAAAGAAACTAAAAATTACTGTTTCTCAAACCTCTTTGCTTACTCCTGGGAGTAAAGATGCTGAAAAGCTCATCTACATCTTGAATGGATCTCACCTGTCAGAAAAGGTAAAACATCCAAAAGTGTGGCCGCCATTCCCCACTTCCCACTACTGTTCAGCACAGACAGCTCACAAGTTGAGGTCTCTGCTCCTCATAGCACACTCAGCTAGTGCAAAACGGAACTCAAGCAGAGGAACTGCACTAAGACACTCTTACTAAAGAGACGCAGTGGTGGGAAATATCATAAAACAAATGACTTTGGAATTTTATTTCTTGTAAACTACCTCCTAACTTTTCATTGCTTTCTGTTCTTTAGACAGGCCCACATAACTGCAGGGAGCTAATGTCCAACAGCAGCTCCTTCAATGATTTCCTCCTCCTGGCATTTGCAGACACGCGGGAGCTGCAGCTCTTGCACTTCTCGCTCTTCCTGGGCATCTACCTGGCTGCCCTCCTGGCCAACGGCCTCATCATCACAGCCGTAGCCTGCGACCACCACCTCCACACCCCCATGTACTTCTTCCTCCTCAACCTCTCCCTCCTTGACCTTGGCTCCATCTCCACAACTGTTCCCAAAGCCATGGCCAATTCCCTGTGGGACACCAGGGCCATTTCATACTTGGAATGTGCTGGGCAGGTCTTTTTCTTCCTTTTTTTCATATCAGCAGAGTATTCTCTCCTCACAGTCATGGCCTACGACCGCTATGTTGCCATCTGCAGACCCCTGCACTATGGGACCCTCATGGACAGCAGAGCTTGTGTCAGAATGGCAGCAGCTGCCTGGGCCAGTGGCTTTCTCTATGCTCTCCTGCACACTGGGAACACATTTTCCCTACCCCTCTGCCAAGGCAATGTGGTGGAGCAGTTCTTCTGTGAGATCCCCCAGATCCTCAAGCTCTCCTGCTCAGACTCCTACCTCAGGAAAGTTGGGCTCATTGGGGTTACTTTCTCTTTGGGCTTTGGGTGTTTCGTTTTCATTGTGGTGTCCTATGTGCAGATCTTCAGAGCTGTGCTGAGGATCCCCTCCAAGCAGGGCCAGCACAAAGCCTTTTCCATGTGCCTCCCACACCTGGCTGTGGTGTCCTTGGTTGTCAGTACTGTTTTGTTTGCCTACCTGAAGCCCCCCTCCATCTCCTTCCCACTTCTAGATATGGTTGTGTCCATTCTGTACTCGGTGGTGCCTCCAGCCTTGAATCCCCTCATCTACAGCATGAGGAACAAGGAGCTGAAGGAGGCATTGAAGAAATTCATCCAGTGGCTACAAGGTCCGTGGTAACAACTGTTTCATTCACTCACCAGGATATCTGGCATCAAGGCTGTATTTTATCCATTTCTTTCCTTTTTACTTCTCTCTTTTACATCCACCTTAAAATAATAAATAATAAAATAAAGATACCTAGTTTTTGCCACATCTGCACAGGAATCTCTCTTTTAGCACTTAAACATAGATCGTGATAAAGCAGAAAGCCAGGGTTCCCCCTTCACTAGCAAAGAGGGGGGATTCTCTGAGCTGCTTCTTTGAGCTCCCTTGGATGTGCCCAGTGCAGGGACGAGAGTTTCCCTCTGCAGGGTCTTTTCCAGCACTGACACCAAGGGACCTCTGGGGTACAGAGTCACGGCAGGACAAGGGCAGGTGGGGTGAGACCAGGGGTCCAGTGTTGTTTAGGAGATCTCAGCTCTCGTGCCTATGGTGAGAGTGTCATCTCAAATCTCTCTAATATGACAGAAATGGCAACCAAATGTCACCACAGGTTTCCATGGTTCCATGCCAATCTCCAACACACAAAACTAAACATGACTGAATTGAAGGAAAGTCTAGAGGCAGCCTTCCCGTGGCAGTTCATCTTTCCTGAAGACACATTCCAGGAGGGCAGCAGGACTTTCTCTATTTAGAGTTGGCCTCCTCATTTCCGTGCTGTCCTTCCACGCTTTATTCTGCAGATATGGCCCAGGAAATCTCATAACCTGGTAGAGATAGGCTTGTTTTCCCTCGTACCCTGGAAAAACAGGCAGGACCAGTCCTTGGGCTCCCTTAAGACACAGCTGGATTCCAGAACAACATTTCCATAATAGAAGGGGATCTGCCCTAGGATGGTCCTGAATCTGGCCTCTCTTTAGAAAACGGAATCAGAAAATATGCCCAAGGGTGTGCAACCACAAATGGGGCTGCTCTTCTGCCTGTGAACTCCATGAGATCCAGCGGATGACCTCAGCATTCCAGGGTGATCTGTTAGCCTCAATCTAGGGTCCATCTCTCACTGACCACTGCAGATAGGCAATGGTCTCTGCACTGCCTGTTCCAGGCTGCCCCACACGTGACTGTGCTGATGAGGGAACCCCCAGGGATCTCCAGGCACAGGGTTTGCCTGGGACTGGGCACTGAGTGCAGCTTTAATGAAACAGGGATGACTCACAGTGCAGGGACCAGAAGGTAGAGCACTAAACCCAGGTGCACATGGGGAAAGGAGGACTCTGCAATCCCCAGGGAGGCAGTGGGGACCCAGGAGGCCCAGGGAAGGGGCAGTGGAGGGCGATTCCTGCACCCGCAGTGAAACACCACAGCCTGGAGCTAGTGGCCACCCAAAGACATCTCCTGCCATTGCAATATTGTGGGGGCACTCTGAGTACTGTCAGACCTCAGCCACCAGTATCAGTGCCACAAGGGCACACTGATGGCTCATGGTCTATTTTTTGCCAACCACGGTTCTCAGGTCCCTTTTTGTGGAGCTGTCCTCCAACAGGTCAACCCCCAGCCTGTCCTGGTGCATGGCGTTACTCCTCCCTAGCTGCAAGACCCTGCATTTGCCCGTGTTGAACTTCATGAGGTTCCTCTACCCCCAACTCTCCAGGCTGCCCAGGTCCCTCTTCAAGCCTGCACAGACCTCTGGGCTATCAGCCATTCCTCCCACTTTTCTATCCTCAGCAAACTTGCTGAGGGTGCTCTCTGCCCCTTCAGGTCACTGATTAATAAACTGAACAGGTTTTGACTGACTCCTGATACCAATAGTTGCAGGTCTCCAACTAGGCTCTGCGCACTGATCACAATCCTATAGCCCAAAACCCAAACCCAGCTGCTCAGGTGGAGGTGACCTCACAGGTGCAAACCCCACCACATCCCTATGTTGCAGATAGTTAGGGTCCGGCGGCCGGAAGATATCGCGCTGTACGGAAAGATAAAGCCCCTAATAGCCAATAGTGTTAGTTTATGATGTAAGCAGACGGATGTGACGTTGTAACCGTTAGCTATATAACACCTTGTTACCCATCAATAAACCCCATTGCCGTCCACCACATTGGTGTCAGCGAGCTGATGGCCCAAGCGGCCTGGGGGTGGTCGCCGTGCCGTTCCTGAACCAGGTCGCCACGCAGTTTGAACGGCAACAAGTGGTGCCGAAACCCGGGATCATGGCCTGGACGGGTGAACGGCGGCTGGAGCGGCTGGACCAGCCCGGCGGGGAGGACGCTACCAGAGCAACAAGGAGGATGGAAGTCCTTGTGAAGGTTGTATCACAATTACATAAATATTGGGGGATTGATTGTAAGCCAAAAGATTTTGCTCTCGCTGTTGCCAGGCTTTTAAAAATTAAGGTTATAGACCAGCCGGTGGATATTCTGAAGTCCCTGAAGTGTGTCCCTAAAGTGTGGGACAAATGTACTAAGGCGTTAGCTGAGGAGACGATGTCTTCGGGTTGTGGGAAAAACCTTAAGGCTTGGGGGAAGCTGTACAAGCCTTGCATAAAGCTATAAAAGAACAGGAGACCTGGGTGGCGGTAAAGGACTGTTTGTTGGCCACCCCGAAAATGGGAGTCGGGGCAACCGCACAGACTTTGCACCCCCCAGATGATGGTGATTCTGCTGAGCCTAAAGATCTGCAAGAGGGCGATACATCCCCTCAATCCCTGAACCCCGTCCCGCTTACAGAGGAGCAAAAACAGCCGAAATCTGTTTGGGGCGAGCTAGCTGAGGAAGCTAGAAATATCGAAAAGAAGTCAGACCATGGAGACACCTGGGTCAGGCCACCACCCTATGCCCCCCAAAATGGCGCTGAGCCACAAGGGGAAGGTCGGGGCGAGGATGTCCCCAGCAGGAACGGGCAGGAACCGCTAGAACTAACAAGCGCATACAAACAGGAGGGGGAGGAGAACAAGGAGGAGAAAGGTGGTTCGGGTGACCGGCCAGGTGAGGGAGGCCCGAGTGAGGCGCTGAGAACCGATCAGAGCGGCCATTTCACAAAACGCCTCTGTGAGTAGGAGGCGGGGCGAGCCAAGGAGGGGGGGAACAGCCCGCCCCGCAACGGAAGTAGGCGGGACGGAAGTAGGCGGGGCCGGAGCCCAACGAGAAAGTACCGGAGCCCGGAAGTGACCAGTCAGTCGAGTTCCGACTCCGGATCAGACACTAGTGAGGACGAGTGGGTCACAACTGATTCAAACTTAAGGGAGGAGGAAATGAAGGTAAACAGAGCTAAGAGCCAAAATATTCCCATCCGAATTAAAGAAAAACCGCGAAGGGGAGGAACCCCTCTCACGGACTGGAGGGAAATAAAGATCGCATGTGCCGACTGGGGCCCCATCAGCCGCGCTAGCGTTCCCGGTCCGGGTGACGGAGGGGGGACAGAGGGTCCACTCGCCGATAAAATCTAAGGACGTACAAGCGATTGTTAAAGCAATTGCAGATAAAGGGACCAATTCTGCCATGGTCTCAACCCTCATAGATGGTATCTTCGGGGGGGACGATCTGCTCCCATTCGATATAAAACAAACTTGTAGGCTGATCTTTGGTGGAGCAGGGATGATCGTTTTCAGACAAGAATGGGAAGACAACTGTACGAAGTGTTTAGCCCAAGTAACTGGGGCAGATCATCCATTACACGGCTCCAGCCTGCAGCGGTTAATGGGTGCAGATCCAACAATGATCACCCCCCAGGCGCAGGCCCATGGCCTGCGGGCCCATGAAGTTATGACAACTACTCGTGCGGCCAGAGAAGCCATTCGCACAGCCTGTAGAGTTGTTGCCAGACCATCGCCATGGTCCACAATAAAGCAAAGTGAAAGTGAGAGCTTTACACAATTTGTAGATCGTCTCCAAGCAGCGGTCGACTCTTCGTCCCTGCCCACGGAGGCAAAAGGCCCGGTCGTAGCGGAATGTTTACGCCAACAATGCAATTCGGCAACCAAAGAAATCCTGCGATCATTGCCGGCAGGGTCAAGTATCGCAGACATGATTAAGCATGTTGCAAAGGAAGAGCATCTGACCCCAATTCAGGTGGCTGTTCACGCCGCAATAGCCAACGTAATGGCAGGTTCTAAATGTGGCCAGGCCGGCCACGTTGCAGTAAACTGCCCTTGGCTGGGGGACTCGCTGGCAGCGCTCCCCCCATGCCAAGATCGACCCAAAGGTCACTGTCAGGAAAGATGGCAGAGTCAAGTGGTGCCCGCTTAAGTCTATTAAACCAGACCTTCAAAATAAAACTAATGAAAATTGTGAGTTTCTGTTCACAGGACCGGATCATCGGACGCCCCGGTGACAGGCGTCCCGCCCGAGCCTGTGAGTTCCACGCCGACCGAATCCAGAAA